>NC_041389.1:165239663-165320203 GCF_002162155.2 Triticum dicoccoides
GTCGCCTGCTCGCCGCCGCCGTCCGCCGCCGTGCTTTCCCGCCACCAGAGCTCGCCCGCCGCCGCCATGGTTCCTCGCCTCCGTGCCCCGGAGCCGGCCCCTCCGGCCAGATCCGGCCTCCACTGGCCCCGCCCTTGCCGGATCTGCCGCCCCCGTGCCGTTTCTTCCCCTGCCTCGCCGCTCCTCTCGTCGCCGGAGCCGGCCGCCGCCGTCACCATTGCCCTCCCCGATCCAGCGGGATCGGGAGGAGGACGAGCGCCCCGGCCCTAGAACGCGGGCCCCACGTCGCCGGCCTGCCGGTCTCCCCTCCAAGGCCCAGCCCAGTGCCCCGGCCAGCCTCCTACCGTCCTGGGCCAGGCCCATGGTGAGCCGCCCCCTATCCCGCGCCCTGGGCGTCTTTTAGCTTTTGTGCGCCCGCCTGTTTTTTTAGTAACTGCCAAGTCCCTAAATAGTTGCATATTTTTATGCCATGTTCATCGCATCATAACTCTGCATCCATAGCTCCGTTTCATGCGTGTAATATGTCAAACTGTTCGTCTCGACGAGTATTCATTTTATTCCATTGCATCATGTTCATTTGAGTCCATCTTGATGCCCGAATCATCGTTGTTAGAGTGCTATGTGATGTTAACCTACTGAAACTGTTATAACTTGGTGATTTGTCATTTTTGTTGCATTTGATGTGTGCATCCTCTGAGGTTGATGTCTACATGTGTTTTGATCTATGCTATGCTGTCTTTCCAAAGGTGCAATCCATGTATTTTTGTGACTTGTGTACTGAGTGCATCGAGCTTGTTAAGTAAGGTACTTGTTGTTGCTGTTTTCCTGACTGATTCTGTTATATTTTGTTGCTATGTAAACCTGCTACTACTAATCATTCTATGCATATTCTGGAGATGTTCACTAAGGATGTTTTGTTTTACATGTCTTGCTCTATCAATTCATGCCCCTGGTTGTATTTATAGCCTGCTGTAACATGTTGTAACCTTGCTCTCAAACTTGCTAAATAATGTTGCTGTCAGCCTGTTAACATGAAGTTCAGTTTTGGCCATGTGCTTTTCTAGTGATCCATGCACCCAATGAACTTGTTCTTGCCATGCTTAGCTTCGTAAACATGTATTATTACTGTTGGTTTCCTTTCCATGCCATGTATTGCTCTGTGGTGAGTGGTTCAAGCTCACCAACATGCCTACTTATTGTTGTTCCTGCCATGTATGAATCTGTCATATAACTTGCTATGTTTACATGGGTGCCATCATACTTTCTATGCCTTTTTGGCTCATGGTCAGTAATGGACTTTTGTTCTATGAGATTAGTATATTCATGCCATGCCTTTGTTTGCCATGTTAAGTTCCTTTAACATGTTGTTTGGTAGCTCTAAACATTGCAACCTGATGTTATTTTCTGCAGTGTGAAACTGTTACTATTTGTAATCTTGTCATGTGTTTTTGAGCATGTTCTAGTGATTTATGGAGATAGCTCAGTGTTCATGTTTTGTCATGCTTTACCTGTACTTCATGGCCATGCCTTTTGTTTTTATGTTGAGGTGTTGTAGCTTGTTGATTTGATGCTTGCAATATGCCTAGTTGCTGTTTTGGACAGATTGTTGCTATAACTTGTATAGAGTGTATGTGTTGAACCGTTGCTCCGTTTTGAGTGTGATCTATATGAAACTTGCTTGATTTTGCATGTAGTTCCATATTATCATGTTGCATCCTTGTTTTGAGGTGTTTGCTTGATGTTTGGATGCATTTTGCATCAATGCCATGTTTAACTTATTTTCTCATATCTTCTAGGCTGTAGCTCCGAACTAAATGAACTTTATATGTAACTTGACTAGAATTTCGTGTAGATCATCTTGGTGCATCTTAACTTGCTGTTTAACTACTTGAACTTAAGGTTTATTCAGTTCTGGACCAATTTCTAAATTTGCATATGAGGACTTACCAGCATTGTTATATGTTGTTCCCGGCCTCATTTAAACTTGCTTTGATGTGTTGTTCTTGTTTGCATCATCTCTTGCCATGAGTAGCTCCATGTAGCTTTGTCATGCATCATGCTTGTTGTGCATCATGTCTTGTTTATGTGTGGTGTGTTTACTATGTTGTGTGCTTCTCGATAGTTCCCGTTTCGTTGCGATCATGAAGATTCGTTCGTCTCCGCTTGGTTCGTCTTTGTGGCTTCATCTTCTTCATGGACTCGTTCTTCTTCCTTGTGGGATTTCAGGCAAGATGACCGCTACCCTGGATCTCACTACTATCATTGCTATGCTAGTTGCTTCGTTCTATCTCTATGTTGCGCTTCCTATCACTTGTTCCTTAAGCCTTCCAAATTGCCATGAACCTCTATCCTTTGACACCCTTCCTAGCAAACCTTTGTTTGGCTATGTTCTCGCTTTGCTCAGCCCCTCTTATAGAGTTGCTAGTTGCAGGTGAAGATGAAGATTACTCCATGGTGGACAGGATTTTGTTGGGATATAACAATATCTCTTATATTTATTAATGCATCTATATATTTGGTAAAGGGTGGAAGGCTCGGCCTTATGCCTGGTGTTTTGTTCCACTCTTGCCGCCCTAGTTTCCGTCATACCGGTGTTATGTTCCCGGATTTTGCGTTCCTTACACGGTCAGGTGATTTATGGGACCCCCTTGACAGTTCGCTTTGAATAAAACTCCTCCAGCAAGGCCCAACCTTGGTTTTACCATTTGACTCACCACCATATACTTTTCCCTTGGGAGTCGCTCTCTCGAGGGTCATCTTTATTATAGCCCCCCGGGCCAATGCTTGTCTAAGTGTTGGTCCAAACTAGAGCACCATGCGGGACCATCCCTTGGCAACTTGGGTTACATCGGTACCTGTACGCTTCGCTTATCCGGTGTTGCCCTGAGAACGAGATATGTGCAGCTCCTATCGGGATTGTCGGCGCATCGGGCGGCTTTGCTGGACTTGTTTTACCATTGTCGAAATGTCTTGTAAACCGTGATTCCGAGACTGATCGAGTCTTCCTGGGAGAAGGAATATCCTTCATTGATCGCGAGAGCTTATCATGGGCTATGTTGGGACACCCCTGCAGGGTATTATCTTTTGAAAGCCGTGCCCGCGGTTATGTGGCAGATGGGAATTTGTTAATGTCTGGTTGTAGATAAATTGACACCAGATTCGAATTAAAACGCATCAACTACGTGTGTAGCCGTGATGGTCTCTTTTTGGCGGAGTCCGGGAAGTGAACGCGGTTTCTGTGTTATGATTGACGTAAGTAGGAGCTCAGGATCACTTCTTGATCATTACTAGTTGACGACCGTTCCTTTGTTTCTCTTCTCGCTCTCATTTGCGTATGTTAGCCACCATATCATGCTTAGTCGCTGCTGCAACCTCACCACATTACCCCTTCCTTTCCCATTAAGCTTTGCTAGTCTTGATACCCATGGTAATGGGATTGCTAAGTCCTCGTGGCTCACAGATTACTACAACAACAGTTGCAGGTACAGGTTATGCGATGATCATGATGCGAGAGCGATGTTTGCTTGTTTTGGAGTTCTTCTTCTACTTCTTCTTCGATCAGGGGATAGGTTCCAGGTTGGCAGCCTGGGCTGGCAGGGTGGATGTCGTTTGAGTTTTTGTGTGTTTCATCCGTAGCCGGATGGTGCTCTTATGTAAGATGATGTTGTATTCGTGTGGCATTGTATGCCTTTTGTATGTATCCCCATCTATTTTGTAATGTTGATGTAATGATATCCACCTTGCAAAAGCGTATCAATATGCGGTTCTATCCTTGGTGGAACCTTCGAGTCTCTTTAGGATAGTATCGCATATTGGGCCTGACAGCCACCGAGGGTTTCACCCCTACATGAGCCTCACAACATTAGGCCAAGATTGCCAGAAGAAGGACAGAGTTGGGATGGAGGTGCAGAGCTTGAATATTGTGGTGGCGGAGGATAGAGAAGAAGAACTCGGAAAAGGGAGGCACCAGACCGGCGACGATGGAGCTCACGAAGAGCGGATAGAAGGTGCTCCCTCGGCCTTCAGGGACGATGGAGCCGGCCTTGAACGCCTTCGTCCCGTCGATGCCCTGCGCCGCCGCCATCTGGCGCACCCGGACATGGCTTGCCTCTGACACATTTGGTGAGTCCAGGGCAGGCGGGTACCAAGCTCCGGCCGGGGCTTGGCGAGGCGCCATGACTGGCTAGGGCGCGCAGATAGAGTAGATCTGAAGACTTCGGAAGCAGGGAGGAGAGGCGCAAGAAAGGGGATCTGAGCAGCAACTGGAGGAAATAAAGGAGGCAAGGGAGATGTCGCTCCTTTATCAACTCGCGCGGTTGCAGAGGCGCCCACGTCCAATCAACCGCCACGCGGCGCCCAAGGCCGCAGGTTGTTAGGGCCCGCGACGCTTCGCACATGCCCTTTCGCCTCTCTGCTCGGCCAAGTTCGGGCGCGCCGTGGGCCCGGGGGCTACTGTCGGCGTTCTGGGAACGGGGGTCCCCAGACTTGCCTGCCTACGGCCTGCGGCGTGGCTCAAAGGAGGCCCAGCACAACCCATCTTCATCAAGGCAAGCTCAAGACCCTCGCGAGGGGCCAAGCCTCGCAGGGCGGACGACAAGGAGCTTCCTCAGGCATGGCCTCGTCAGGCTGGCTCATGAGGAGGCGGAGAGTTCAAGGCGGGGTACCTCGCGAGGTGCCCATGACGCAAGCGATGACGACCGAGGGCGCCAGTCGGGTGCCAGCCCATGCAGTGTCCTCCTTTCCTCTTTGGTGCAAAGGGAGCAAGCGCAGGCGAGAGCATCAAGCAAAGGCGTCCATTTCGGTGCAACAAGACCAAGACCAGCCTAACGGCCGGAAGGAAGTCATTGTGGAGCCCAAGCTGGCGTCACCACCAGAGCCTTTGACAGGCGAGGACCAACTTTAGTCAGGATAAGTGTACCCGCTGTTCCCCTTCAAAATGGCCAATTGTTGGCGCCCTTTCCGCTCAATATTTGGGGAGAGGCCCAGGGCCTTCACCTATAAATAGGACTAGCCACCCCCAGGGTAGAGGCACCTGAATCTGGACCTCACTAGGCATCTTGATCCTGACCGAGAAACCAGTAGATAGGGCGATTGAACTCCTCCCAGCAGTTCGTCGCACCAGCCAAGAACAGACCCTCGCGAGGCTGTTCTGCCTTGTATTGTTCATCATCAAGCCCAAGAGGCAATCCACCACACACACACTGGAGTAGGGTATTACACCACAATGCTGGCCTGAACCAGTATAAATCTTGTGTCTCTTTTGCTGTTCAGTTTGGTAGTTTAGGTCCTAGCGATTCGGCGAGGAGCGAGCCGGTAGAGGGTTGAATCTCCACGCGCACCCTAGTGTTCGAACCTCAAGGGTCTACTGGAACCCGAAATCCAACAAATGCCCCTAGCTAGGCATGAAAGCGAGAAAAAATCAAAGCATTGCCATCTTTGGTATTCAAATCATAAGTAGCTCGCATAATAGATTCATAAGGTAATTTGACTTTCTTTCTAGTTAAGTGTTCCATGCCTTTCCTTAATGGAAATTGGAATCTAATATTCCCTTCCTTCATATCAATAATTGCACCAAGGAGAGGTCTACCAAGAATAATAGGACATGAAAGATTGCAATCTATATCAAGAACAATGAAATCTACGAGCACATAATTCCTATTTGCAATAATAATAACATCATTAATCCTTCGCATAGGTTTCTTAATGGTGGAATCCTCAAGGTGCAAGTTTAAAGAGCAATCATCAAGTTCATGGAAACCTAGCACATCACATAAAGTTTTTGGAATTGTGGAAACACTAGCACCCAAATCACACAAAGCATAGCATTCATGATCTTTAATTTTAAATTTAATAGTAGGTTCCCACTCATCATAAAGTTTTCTAGGTATAGAAACTTCCAATTCAAGTTTTTCTTCATAAGATTGCATTAGGGCATCAACAATATGTTTGGTAAAAGCTTTATTTTGACTATAAGCATGAGGAGAATTAAACATGCATTACAATCTATTAAAGAACAATTATCATAATAGTGGGTTCAATGCTATGTAAAGTTTTGACCTCTCCAATCCCACTTTTACCAAATTTAGCATCAAGATCTAAAAACTCCGAATCATTGGGACGCCTTTTAACTAAAGTGGACTCATCTCCAGTCCCATCATTATCAAGATTCATATTGCAAAACAAAGATTTAATAGGGGACACATCAATAACTTTTAGATCTTCATCATTATTTTCATGGAAACTTGATGAACACACTTTTACAAAGCAATCTTTCTTAGCATGCATCCTAGCGGTTCTTTCTTTGCACTCATCAATGGAAATTCTCATGGCTTTGAGAGACTCATTGATATCATGCTTAGGTGGGATAGATCTAAGTTTCAAAGAATCAACATCAAGCGAAAGTCTATCAACGCTCCTAGCCAATTCATCAAATTTAAGCAATCTTTCTTTAAGCAAGGCATTGAAATTCTTTTGAGAGATCATAAATTATTTAACACTATTCTCAAAATTAGAGGGCATCTTATTAAAATTTCCATGAGAATTTGTCGGTGTACTAGAGTAGGGGTACCCTAGTATCCCGAACTTGTGCACGGGCAGTCGCAGAACCCCGCGGCAAGGCTTGCCGGGTGACCGCCAAGGTCCTCCATGGTTCCTTTGGAGCCATTCAAGAACAGAGTATTCAAGCCAAGGAGACAAGGCCCCGGCAAGAGGAGCTTACCGGGAAGGCCAACCAAGGCATCTCAAGGAACTTTCCGCGATGCGCCACGCGTCCCGGCAAGGCCCGGTGAGGGACAAGCTTCCGGACGCGACAAGACAACGACTGCGGCAAGGCGCTTGCCGCGGCAAGCTACCACTCTGTGCCCACGCTCCAGCATATCCACCAACGTGTCGCCTTGGGGCCTTTCCAGGCGCGCGTGGCGAGAGGCCGTGCAGCCAGCGGTGCGCGGTGGCGAGCGGCGCTGGCAAGATTGCCATCGTGGCAAGCGGTGGCGTCCCTGACGGTCCTTTTTTGCACTGTTTGGGCGATGCAGACATGCATTTAATGCCTTTGTCCCCTGCCGTCAGGGTTAGGTAGGATACACTGTACAGGTAGTTGTACCAACCGCAACACCTTTCCATTTTTACCCTTGCCTGCGTTGCCACCTGTCGGTGACCCCTTGAGCATATAAAAGGAGGGCCATGCGCAACGTAGAGAAGGGTTCAAAAGGTTCGAAGCCAGAAATACACTCACATTCGGTCTCGTTAGCAGCTAGAGTGTACTGTAGCACTCAGCGCTCCCGAGCAAGAACTCAATATACTCAGACATGCAGCAGTAGGAGTATTATCTCTCCGGAGGGCTCCGAAGCTGGGTAAACCGCTCGTGTGCTTCGCCTCGATCTGCTCTTCGTGCGATCTCCGCCCCCCGCCGAACCGAAAGGGGCTCGGTCCGCCGGTCCCATAGGTGTTCGTGGATCAGTTTCCCCGACATCTTTGGCACGCCAGGTAGGGGGCGTCGAGGCTGTGTGAACCTGATCCGGCGTTCACACGAGCTAGATCTTCATCTTCTTCATCGACATGCCACCGAAGAAGAAGGCTTCAGAGGCAGCTGTTCCGTTCACGTCGATCCCACCACCACTGGAGCAAACGGATGGTGGGGTAGACGCCGGCGGAAGAACGGGCGTCGACGAGGGAGCTCACGGTGCTGCCAGGCCCAAGGACAAGGCTGCGCAGACCTCGGCGTCCGTACATGCACCGCGCCCATCTCAGGAGGCGCAGGACCGATAGCGTCATGGTATTCGCAGTACCATGCGTTCGTTGGACCAAGATCGAGCTGGTGGATCTCGGGGTGCTCAAGACCAGCATGCACGCCAACATGCTGGCACGAGCGAGGCACGGTCGCCTGGACGGGATACTGCTCCTTCTAACATAATTAGAAGTCCGAGCATATCCCGCTCCTCACACCGATCGCCATTACCGCCCACCACTCCAACAGAAGCTTTGGCGCGAGCTCAACTGCTCCTGGATTACCCTCCAATGGCGGACAAGATCGACGAATGGAGGGCCACCATTCAGAGCCTCATCGGCTTCGCCAACGACGACACTCGGCGGTAGCCGAGTACATCGCTGCCGCAGCAGGACTGCCAGGCGCGAGCCGATGGAGACAAAACCGGTGAGGGTGCAACTACCATGCACTCTCCACCCCGAAGGCCAAGATCGCCGACTCGCCGGATCCACCTCGACAGCGACTCCACCGCATCATCAGATCCACGAGCTTGTCGCGATCAGCGCCAAGTTCTTCACGAACGACAGCAAGAAGACGCTCGTACTCGCATCGAGTGCCGAAGCGAAGCGCGGCGTCAATTGGACCAGCGCGCTGGGCCCTCTGTCGACATGCATGCGCTAGGGGAACCAGGCGACTTGCCGTACGCGGTAGGTTGCCCTGCGTTCACTCGTGAGCTGCGGCAAGTCCAGTGGCCCAGCATGAAGAATTTCAAGCCAGATGTACCAGAAAAGTACGACGGCAAGTCGCATCCGTTGGAGTTCCTCAGCATCTACACCATCGCGGTGCAAGCTGTCGGGGGGGGGGGGACGACAAGATCATTGCCAACTACTTCCCGCTGGTGCTCAAGCCCAATGTCAGATCCTGGCTCATGCACTTGCCGGACAACTCCATATCCTCCTGGGTAGACCTATGCCATCAGTTTGTCGGCGCCTTTACAGGCGGCCACAAGCCTCATGGCCAAGAGAGTGACCTTCGTCTGCTCGCCCAAAAGGAAGGAGAGCCCCTGCGCAAGTATATTCAGAGATTCAGCCGCGTACATCACAACATCCCAGATGTCCACCCTGCCGCGGTCATCAGCGCGTTCCATCAGAACGTGCGAAACCGCAGGATGTGGGAGGAGATGGCGATGTGCAAGATTAGAGACGTCAGTGAGCTATATGCCCTGGCCGACAAGTGTGCACGTGCTGAGGAAGGGAGGAAACTCCCCGGAGAGAATACAGGAGCAGGAGGATCTGATAGTGAGGATGCTGCCCCGGCAAGGAAAAACCGGCGGCGGAACAACAGGAAGAAGAAAGGCAAAGAAGTGCTAGTCGTTGAGCAGTCCGGCAACAGAGGTGGCGCTAAGAGAGCCAAAGCGGGTAGCTCCGGCAAGGAGATTGCCGCAGGCACCAACTACCAGGCAGTGGCGGTCGCCGACAAGCAGGACGGCACCAACAAGCAGTACTGCAAGATCCACCGCACCAAGGGTCATGACCTCCAGAGCTGCAAGAAGGTCGAGCAGCTTATTGAGCAGCAAAAGGCTGAATACGAGCGACGCGACAAGGAGAAAGCCCAAGAAGGTGCTGGGGGAGCCGGCAAGAAACGCCCCGGCCGAGGAGGCCGCCGCGGCAAGGCCAAGCAGCGGCAAGGAGACAGACCTCCCCGCGGCCGCGACAAGGATGAAGATGACGACGACGATGAAGACATGGATGATGACGAGACCGATGAGCAGGAGTTCCAGAAAGCCACAGAGGTCCTGTGCGTTGACGACGGTGCTTCTCTGCATACTTCACACCGCCAGCTCAAGCAGTGGGTGCGAGAAGTCAATGCGGCAGAACCACCCATCGAGTCACGCAAGCCTCTGAAATGGTCCAGCACACCTATCATTTTTGATATTGAGGATCACCCTGATCGCATAACTGCGGTCGGGTGCTTGCCGATGTTGGTTTCACCAACTATCCGCAACCTCAAGGTCACTAAGATGCTAGTTGATGGCGGGCCCGGCTTGAACTTGATCTCCTCCGCGGTACTCCAGAAACTCCAGATCCCTGACAGCGAGCTCGAAGAGACCGGCACATTCCAAGGAATCATTCCGGGAAGGAGCAAGCCGAAGGGAAAGATCATGTTGCCGGTGACATTTGGCAGTGAGTTGAACTTCAGGACTGAGAGGGTCACCTTTGACGTTGCTGATTTCCATTGCCTTACAATGGGATACTCGGCCGTCCAGCACTCGCCAAATTCATGGCAGCCTCTCACTATGCATATAACATGCTAAAGGTGCCAGGCCCGATAAGTGTCATCTCTGTCCCTGGCGACAAGAAGGCTGCTCTTATCTGCGCCGACAAGATCTACCGGGAAGCAGCAGCCGCAACAGATTGCAAGCCACTTGCCGTTGAAGCTCCCGGGGGGAAGGAGAAGACCAAGTCCGGCAAGAGCTCTGATGCCCACTCCGGCAAACGCACCTCTTCGGAGTGCTGCCCTACTGTCGAGGACGCACCATCGAGCTCCACTGGCAAGTGTAAGAAGACGATGGCAGCTCCACTAGAGACCAAGAAGGTGTCCGCCAAGGAGGACGGCACTGGTGGTACCTTCACCATCAGTGCCACTCTCGACCCTAAATAGGAAAGTGCGCTCATTGCTTTCCTGCGGGCGAACATCGACGTGTTTGCATGGCAACCGTCTGACATCCCCGGTGTTCCCAGGAAAGTAATCGAGCACCACCTTGCCGTCTGTCCTCATGCACGGCCCGTCAAGCAGAAAGTCAGGAAACAGGCAGTGGAGCGCCAAGAATTCATCGCAAAGGAAATCAAGAAATTGGAAGCAGCAGGACTTGTCAGAGGAGTGCTCCATCCTACGTGGTTGGTCAATCCTGTAGTCGTGCGCAAGGCAAACGGGAAATGGAGGCTTTGTATCGACTTTACCAATGTTAATAAAGCTTGTCCCAAAGACCCATTTCCCTTGCCGCGCATCGACCAGATTGTTGACTCCACGGCCGGATGTGACTTGCTTTCATTTCTTGATGCATACTCAGGATACCATCAGATCTTCATGGCAGAAGAGGATGAGGAGAAGACCGCATTCATCACCCCATGTGGCACATACTGTTTCGTACGGATGCCTTTCGGTTTAAAGAATGCTGGTTCAACATTTGCAAGGGTGGTCCATGACGCTTTTGAGCCACAAATACACAGAAATGTGGAAGCCTACATGGACGACATAGTGGTCAAGAGCAAGGACAAGGCGACTCTGATTCAAGATTTAGACGAAACCTTTGCAAATCTGCGCACGATCAACCTCAAGCTTAACCCCGAGAAGTGTGTGTTTGGAGTCCCCTCCGGCAAGCTTCTCGGGTTCTTCGTGTCTCAGCGGGGAATTGAAGCCAATCCTGACAAGATCAAGGCCATTGAGCAAATTGAAGCACCAAAGCGCGTAAAGGATGTACGAAGACTTGCCGGTTGCGTGGCTGCTCTCAGCAGGTTTATCTCTAGATCTGCTGAGCGCGCCTTGCCGTTTTTCAAAATATTGAAAAAGGCAGGTCCAATGAAATGGACTCCGGAAGCGGAAGCTGCGCTGCAGGACTTAAAGAGATACCTGTCCTCCACTCCAACACTTGTCGCACCTAAGCCACAAGAGAAGTTGCTGCTATATATAGCGGCAACCAATCAAGTGGTTAGTGCTGCGTTAGTAGCGGAGAGGGAGGCGGATGATGAGCCAGCAACCACGGCAGATGCATCCAGCGACAAGCAGGGAACTTCACCGAGAAGCACTGGTCCCGACAAAGATGGATCTGCGCAGGCGCGTAAGGAGATGCAGAAGAGAATGGTGCAGCGCCCAGTTTACTTTGTCAGTTCCCTTCTGCAGGGGGCTAGGTCAAGGTACTCTGGTGTGTAGAAATTGCTTTTCGGCCTTCTCATGGCCTCGAGAAAGCTGTGCCATTACTTCCAAGCACATGAGATCACAGTCGTCACTCGTTTTCCACTGAAGAGGATACTGCAAAATCCAGAAGCAACAGGCAGGATTGTCGAGTTGGCACTGGAACTGTCAAGCTTTGGCCTCAAGTTTGAGAGCACTTCAACTATCCAAAGCAGAGCATTGGCAGAGTTCATAGCAGAGTGGACGCCAACACAAGATGAAGAAAGTCCAGAAACAAGCATCCCCGTCAAGGAAGCAAGCAAAGAGTGGCTGATGTACTTTGATGGTGCCTTCTCGCTGCAAGGCGCCGGTGCGGGCGTGCTACTTGTTGCACCCACCGGAGAGCACCTCAAGTACGTAGTCCAGATGCACTTCCCCAAGGAGCAAGCAACGAACAATACCGTAGAGTATGAAGGTTTGCTTGCCAGTCTCAGGATCGCAGCAGACCTTGGGATCAAGAAGCTCATTGTCAGGGGTGACTCGCAGCTTGTCGTCCGCCAAGTGAACAAGAATTATCAGATTTCGTTGATGGAAGCTTAAGTTGATGAAGTGAGAAAGCTAGAAGAGCACTTTGACGACCTACAGATGGAACATGTTCCAAGAGCTCAGAACGACATTGCCGACGGCCTGTCGAAGTGCGCCGCACTTAAGTTACCTGTGGAACCAGGGATCTTTGTGCTCAAGCTGACTCAACCGTCTGTAACGCCATCAACTGGACAGTGCAAGAAGAGGAAGTTGATTTCTGGTGACTATTTTCCGGCAGAGCTCCCCGAAGCCGCCACCAAGAAGGTCCCCAAGCTCAACACCAAAGGTGCTGAGGAGCAGTCTGCTCCGGCAAGCCCTAGGGTTTGTTCCGTTGAAGCAGACGCTCCTGACAAGTTTTGCTCCGGCAAGCTTGCCGAGGAACGTCAGGCTCCGGCTGAGCTGCAGGTTCTCGCCGTAGAAGCGGATGTTCCCGCACCAGCAGATGTGCCTTTAGTCCTTGTTGTCGAGCCACAAGCTCCAGCATGGGCACAGCAGATTGTCCGTTTCCTTCAGACAGGAGAACTTCCCGAAGAGCAAGAAGAAGCGGAAAGAGTAGCCCGGCAGTCAAGTATGTACAAGTTTGTCGACAATACACTGTACAGAAGAAGACTCAACGGTGTGAAATTGAAGTGTATTCACCGGGAAGACGGACAAAAGCTGTTGGCAGAGATACATGGAGGCATATGTGGTCACCACACTGGCGCAAGAGCACTTGCCGGCAAAGCATTCCGGCAAGGTTTCTTTTGGCCGACAGCCCTCCAGGATGCAACTGCACAAGTAACCAAGTGTGAAGCGTGCCAATTCCATTCCAAGCAAATACACCAGCCAGCTCAAGCTCTCCAGACGATCCCTTTATCCTGGCCATTTTCGGTCTGGGGGCTCGACATCCTCGGCCCTTTTCCTCGAGCCGTCGGGGGCTTTGAATACTTGTACGTTGCAATCGACAAGTTCACAAAGTGGCCGGAAGTGGAACCAGTGAGGAAGGTGACATCACAGTCAACAGTCAAGTTCTTCAGGTCGATTGTTTGCCATTTCGGGATCCCTAACAGGATCATCACCGACAACGGCACGCAATTCACGAGCCGCACCTTCATGCAGTACGTCCAAGATCTTGGCTCCAAGGTCTGCTTCGCTTCGGTTGCTCATCCGAGAAGCAACAGTCAAGTGGAGAGGGCAAATGCTGAAGTGATGCGCGGGCTCAAGACCAGGACTTTCGACAGGCTGCACAAGTGCGGAAAGAACTAGATTGAGGAGCTGCCGGTGGTTCTTTGGTCGATCAGGACGACGCCAAATCGAGCCACTGGCCAGACACCTTTCGCTCTAGTCTATGGAGCAAAGGCAGTTCTCCCCACAGAACTCGTATACGGGTCACCTCGAGTGCTCGCTTATGATGAGCTTGAGCAAGAGCAGCTGCGACAAGATGACGCGCTGCTCCTTGAGGAGGACCGCCTTCAGGCCGCTGTACGAACTGCTCGATACCAGCAAGCTTTGCGTCGCTACCATAGCTGCAAAGTTAATGCCAGAAGTTTCGAGGAAGGCGACCTTGTTCTTCGGCGCGTTCAGTCCGCCAAGAATTCCAACAAGTTGACGCCGAAGTGGGAAGGCCCTTACTGGGTGAAACGAGTCACTAGGCCTGGCGCTGTCCGCCTTGAGACCGAAGATGGCATTCCGGTGAGCAACTCCTGGAACATTGAGCATCTTCATAAGTTTTACCAGTAGGGCGCGGTTGCCGGAACCTGTTCTGACAACCACCTTTTGTACAAGTCTTGCCGATGTTGCATGTAATCCTTCGTACAAAGCCGGGCACAGACCCCGTGCATAAATAAAGCTCATGTGCTCCGCACATCTTGTCAATTTCATGCTTTCTATTTTTTGCATGTGTTATCTGACACTTTGTGCAGCGCCTACCCCCGGTAAGCAATAACGAGCCGTAAGGCTCCATATCTTTATTTTCTCTTCTTTCTCTTTCTCAAAGAAAGGAAGGTTCCCTCGCCCACAAGTTTACCGGGGGGAAAGGAGAAGATAATGGTGTGGACCAAGCGTCGTTCGAGAAAGTTTCGCCTTACCGGGAAGCAAACGACAGAAAAGCTAAGTTGCTAAAATTTGAGCAATCAGTTTTAAAATTTTTAAGTTATCTTCCTCGAACGATCGTGCTTTGTATGAAAAACATGTGCGCGGAGGAACCAACTCGTAGCTAGTTGCGCCCTTACTTTGTTTCGAGTCCGCTCAACAACTTAAGTGAGCTGCAACTAGCCGCGACAAGGTTTCTTGTCGGTAGCGGCACCGCCAGCAGGCTGCTGACGTCCCGCACTCAGCGCTCGCGGCTAAGGTGCCTGCGCCGACAAGTTCCCTAAAAGCGTAGGGCAAGAACATGCAAAGGAAGGAATCAAGTAAAGGAAATAACATAGCAATCACTACCCAAAATAGAGTTATACTACAAGATAGCTTGTCGCAGCTCTAACGGATTGTTCTCATAACATGACCAGCAGCAACAAGAAAAAGAGAAAACGGGCGGCCTAATCTACGCGATCGCCCTCAATCCTCTTGATCCCGCTCACCTTGTCCACAATGGGTGCGATAAGGGTCTTGAGCGCTTCCAGATTAGCATCCGGTGGCAAGGACCTGAGGATGTTGGTGAGGTTGTGGCCCGGGTTGCGGAGGGCCACCTTCATCAACACCTTTTGAAGAGCTCCCGCGCAGATCTTGCGCCACTCGTTGGCCAGCTGCTTTGGGATCTTCTCCCGGAGCCGCTGGAGGGCCGTCGCCACGCCTTTGAAGAAGAAGCTGAGCTTGGCGCTGGGCTGGAGGTGCTCATCGGAGGAATACCCGAGATCCTCCATCCCCAGTTCCGCCAGATCCCTGTCGATGGCTGCGGCAACATCCACAAGACCCTCCGTCCAGTGCTCCACATTCTCCCTAAAAGTGTTCTGGGCGGCGGCAGCACTCACCAGCAGCGCCTCGTCGGCCTTGATCTTCTCCTTCAAGGCCACCTCCTGCACCCTGGCGCCGTCCAGCGTCTCGGTCAAAGTAGTCAGCTTCAGCTCGAGATCTGCGTTGGAGTCCTTGGCGGCGCTAAGCTCCTTGCTCCTCTCGGCGAGACGACCCTGCAGCTCGCCATGAGTGGTGGCGTCCTTCTCACGCTCATGCTTGAGCGCAGCAAGCTCCTCGCCGCTCGCCTTGAGATCGGCCTCCAGCTGCGCCACTTTCGTCTCCAGCTCCTTCTTGGCAGCCTCGGCAGCTGCGGCAGCATCCTCTGCTTCCTTGAGAGCCCTGCCAAATGTTTGCTCGCGCGCGGCAAGCTCCTCCTCGTGGCTGTCAAGGTTGACCTTCCGCTGCGCCAGCTCGCCTTCCTGCGCAGATAGCTTCTCGGCAACGAGCCGCTGTTGCTCTTCGGCCTCAGCCTTCTCGAGGAGAAAGGCTTTCCGCTCCTGAGCGAGTTGCTCCCGCTCCTCTGCCAGGGCCCGGAGAGCTTCCTGCCTGAGACCCCGGAGCTCCTCCGTGCGCTTCTCGATGTCCACTCCCGCCTTTGCGACAAGCGCTTCTCGGGATTCTAGCTTGGCCTGTCGAGCGCGGTATAGCGACAACAGCTTCCGCAGTAGCCGCTCCTCCTCAGGCTCGCCGCTACTGCTGCTTGGCGCGTCGACCAGCGTCAGCCCAGCGGAGGCGAGCACCTCTCCATCCAAGATTTCTCCTTCGACCGGCGCCCTGGAGCTTGACACCCAGGGGAGCTTGATGAAGATGTCATCGCCGGCCTTCAAATAGGCGCCAGGCTGGGCCTCTTCGGAGCCTGACGCGGCAGCAGCGGCGGAGGGATCGGCGGTCGGCGTAGTGCCTGGCGCTCCTGCGGCCTCAGGGTTGTCAGTGCAATCGCCGGACCCCTCGCCAGCTTCTGCGGCGGCAGCTTTGGCGGCCTCTTCGCCGGCGGGATCATCAGCGCCGGCTTCTTCTTCGGTGGCAACTGCATCGTCGGTATTGCCATGCGCGTTCTCCTCGCCGGCGGCCTCAGTTTCCATCGGCTCCGTGACAGATGGATCTGACGACCGGAGAAGTGAGAAAAGTCAAGCAAATATTGAAAAAGAAAATCAGAAGAAGAAGAACCCAAGGGAAGTTTTCAAGCAAGAGGATTACCTGTACTAGGATCTGCAGTCGTGGTCTCAACCACCGGAGGGTCGCTGGTGTTGTCTCTTGCCGGAGAACTATCCCTTGCCGGAAAATTCTCCCTTGCCGGAGAACGTTCCCTTGCCGGGGAATCCTCCCTTGGCGGTGTAGTCGAAGCAAATGACATTTCAGGAGCGGCTTCCGGGCACTCCTGGTGAGGCTGCTCTGCTCCTACCCAAACCAACAGTCAGATATCAGCAAAGAAAGAGCACCCATGCGCGCCTAACAGCAGGAAGTAAACCATATACTTACGCTGGGGGCTGCGCTGGGGGCTGCTTTGGGGAATGGTTGCCGGGTCCGGCAAGGTGGTCTCGGACATGTCCCCTGCCGTCGCAATGGGTTCATCCTCGATGACAATCACCGGGGCCTTGGCTCTCTTCGCCACTCTCTGGGCCAGCGTCCTAAAAAGGAATGGGTTCAGAGTAAAGCAAATCAGATACAAGATAAAACAGCAAGAATTGAAGAACTACAAGTACAGCAGAGGATCTTACTCTTCTTCTTCCTCGTCGGAGCTGAGCGCGGAGAGATCAAAGTCCGGCTCGCCTCCGGCGTGACGAGGCGGAGGAGTAGTTTCCCTTAGCCGCTTGGCAGGGGCAGAAGCGGTGGACCGGGAAGACCCCGCTCCAGTTGCTGTAGCGGCATGAGGTGCTCCCGTGGCAACAGTGCTTGCCGCGGTGGAGCGCGTCGTGCGGCGCGGCGGCTGTTGACTCGTCTGCCGCCCCGCTACGTCCCCGGCCTTGCAGAGACACCTTCTTGGTGGAGCTGGGGGCTCCGCTTGCAGCAAGCTGTCTGAAGGTGGGGAGGAGGAGGAGCCAATCCTCAGCGAGTCGCCCGTGCCCTCGGCGGGCTCGCTCGACTCAGCCTCAGGCCCGGCAAGCTCTTCCTCGCCGGCAAGCTCCTCTCGCTCGACAAGGCTTGCCGCCTCTTCTGCCTCTGCCTCCTCCACGGTGAATCCAAACTCGCCGCGGTAGCGGCTGCCGCCGCCTCTTCCAGCCTAGTGGCGATACGCTGCATCTCATCATCGGTGGTGTCGCGGGTGAGGCTCTTCTGCTCATTGGAGCGGATCAGCACTTCCACCAAGCTGTCAAAGAACTCCTGCACGACGTTGTCTGCAGGCTCTTGCCAAGTGGGGACGATTCCATGCGAATCGCACAATGGCATCATGGCACGGATGCGGTCGAGCGAGGAGTTGTTGCACAGCGGAACGACACTCCTCGGCAACCTGAACACTCTGGGATGTTCAGGATCATGCTTGAACAGCTCCAGGAGCATCGCGCCCAGTTCCAGGACGGTGAAGTTGAAGTTGAGGCCCGGGCGCAGCCTCATGATATCCGCCGCATTCTGGAACTCCCAGGCGAGCCTCCTCCTCTCCTACAGGGGGGCGATGTGGCGACGGAGAAAATCTGCGCCAACAGCGCCTACGGTGAGCCCGGCAATCCTGAGGCGTAGGATCCGGGTGACGGCAATCTTCAGCCTACTGTCTTCCGGGGCCACGTTGCTCCAATCGTTGCCGCACACTATTGGGGCTTTGCGCTGGGCAGTAAACGGCTGCGGGTTCTCCTCGACAATCTAGCACCAGTCAGCTCTCCACTCATCCCACTTGCTGCGGAGCTCGCCCTCCAGATAAGCTTCCTTCTTGCCGGTTCTCGAGATCCAGGCGATTCCGCCGGATAAAGGCTCCCCTCTCTCAACTCGGGGCATAAAGAAGTGGCGGAAAAGAGCTACATTTGGATAGACTCCAACAAAGTTTTCGCAGAGATGTGCGAAAACTGCCATGGTCAGAACGGCATTAGGGGTGAAGTCAAGGAGGCGGAGCCCGTAGGTGTTCATGATGTCACAGAAAAATTCAGAGAAAGGCGGGTAGAGCCCGCAGTAGAAGAACAACGCGAAGAAGGGATATCCATTCGGAGCCAGTTCCGAAGCGGCAGCTGAGAGTACCTTCGTGCGCGGATGCGCTCGCGTCTCCGTCGACCAAAAGAGGTAGTAATACTCCCTCAGCTCCTTCAGGGCGAGCTGGGGGGGGGGGGGAAGGTTTCCCGCTCCTTTCGCAGCGCCGCGAGCCGCTGCGCCTCGGCCGACTTCACACCCTTCCCCTTATCGGCTTTCGGAGCCATGGCGGAGGTGGTGGGAGAGATCGACGACGCTGGTGGTGCTGGTGGCGATGGGGGGCGGAGCGCTGCTCTCTTTCAGCTTTGGGAAGAAGGGGGGAGCGGCGGAGATTTCTGAGGTTGGAGTAGCAACCGGCGAGATGGGCGAACTGCCCCTGTTTCCCCTACTTATAAAGAGGGAGGGGGCGGACGTTCCGTCTTTTCGAATAAAGAAACCACCCACGATCTCTCCCACGACGCCGCATTCGACGCGTGCCGTTCGGGGAGGGCGCGGTGGATGCGGAGTAAGATACGGCGTAACCCAGGCCGCGCGTGCCCGTGCCCTATTTTGGGCCTGGCCCAACAGCGCTCGGCATCGTGTGTGGCCCAGGCCCGGGGGCTCCTGTCGGTGTACTAGAGTAGGGGTACCCTAGTATCCCGAACTTGTGCAGGGGCAGTCGCAGCACCCCGCGGCAAGGCTTGCCGGGTGACCGCCAAGGTCCTCCATGGTTCCTTTGGAGCTATTCAAGAACAGAGTATTCAACCCAAGGAGACAAGGCCCCGGCAAGAGGAGCTTGCCGGGAAGGCCAACCAAGGCATCTCAAGGAACTTGCCGCGACGCGCCACGCGTCCCGGCAAGGCCTGGTGAGCGACAAGCTTCCGCACGCGACAAGACAACGACTGCGGCAAGGGGCTTGCCACGGCAAGCTACCACTCTGTGCCCACGCTCCAGCATATCCACCAACTTGTCGCCTTGGGGCCTTTCCAGGCGCGCGTGGCGAGAGGCTGTGCAGCCAGCGGTGCGCGGTGGCGTCCCTGACGGTCCTTTTTGCACTGTTTGGGCGACGCAGACAGGCATTTAATGCCTTTGTCCCCTGCCGTCAGGGTTAGGTAGGATACACTATACATGCAGTTGTACCAACCGCAACACCTTTCCATTTTTACCCTTGCCTGCGTTGCCACCTGTCGGTGACCCCTTGAGCATATAAAAGGAGGGCCATGCGCAACGTAGAGAAGGGTTCGAAAGGTTCAAAGCCAGAAATACACTCACGTTCGGTCTCGTTAGCAGCTAGAGTGTACTGTAGCACTCAGCGCTCCCGAGCAAGAACTCAATATACTCAGACATGCAGCAGTAGGAGTATTATCTCTCTGGAGAGCTCCGAAGCTGGGTAAACCGCTCGTGTGCTTCGCCTCGATCTGCTCTTCGTGCGATCTCCGCCCCCCGCCGAACCGAAAGGGGCTCGGTCCGCGGTCCCATAGGTGTTCGTGGATCAGTTTCCCCGATAGAATTGTTGTAGGAATTACCATAATTATTAGAGGAATTACTAGGAATCGGCCTAGGATTAAAGTTTTCTCTATAAGCATTGTTACCAAAATTATTACTACCAACAAAATTCACATCCATAGATTCATTATTATTCTCAATCAAAGTAGACAAAAGCATATCATTAGGATCAATAGGAGCACTCTTAGTAGCAAACAATTTCATAAGTTCATCCATCTTTCCACTCAAAACATTAATCTCTTCTATCGCATGAACTTTTTTACTAGTAGATCTTTCGGTGTGCCATTGAGAATAGTTAACCATAATATTATCTAGGAGTTTATTAGCTTCTCCTGAAGTGATTTTCATAACAGTGCCTCCCACGGCCGAATCTAAAAGATTTCTAGAAGCAAAATTCAATCTGGCATAAAATTTTTGTATGATCATCCATAAATTCAAACCATGTGTAGGGCAATTGCGAATCATTAATTTCTTTCTTTCCCAAGATTGGGTAACATGCTCATGATCAAGTTTTTTAAAATTCATAATATCATTTCTAAGAGAGATGTGTTAGGGAACATAGTAATTTCAAAAAAATTCCTACGCACACGCAAGATCATGGTGATGGCATAGCCACGAGAGGGGAGAGTGTTGTGTCAGGACCCCGACTCGATGTCACATCGATCTAGCTGGTAACACCTCATATCACTTTGCGGCCTCACGCACGGTATTCCCACGGGTGTCGTCTTACCTTTTCCCGGGACCGTTTGCGCCTTTTGGCTCACGTATATGATAGTGTCGCTAGCATCCATATGATAAAGAGCCCGGGCTGACATGACTAGTCGTAAACCCAAAGTGGCACAGACTTACAGGGACAGGCATCCATGACCCAGCTTCGAACGTGTCGGTCATCAGCAAGTGGGTCCGGGCTGTAGCACTGGGCTAGCAGGACTCCGGTAAACCGGGCTGTAGCGGGCTAACAGGACTCCGGTACTCAAAGCGTGACATTTCCCCGAAGGGACAGACACAGGAACGAAGAAGGACACATGCCGGCCAGCCTAAGTGTTCCAGAGCAGTAGCAAGCTACCATGGCTCAGCGGTAACACTAGGAGACATTTCCCGGTAAGAGAGGCTACTAAAGATAAACAACTAGATAGTCAGATTCCACACATACCAAGCATTTCAGTCATACACACAATATGCTCGATATGTGCAAATACAACGAAGCATCACAACATTACTCTATGACACAAGTACTTTATTTAAGGCTCAGTGAGCCATACATAACATACACACAAAGGTACGGGTCTCACGACCCAACATACAAGTCATACAATCATACAAGCCAGCAGCGGAAGTAACTTGTCTGAGTACAGACAACTAGTAAAATAAAAGAGGCTTGGAAAGCCTCTGGCTATACTATGTGGTCCTTCACAAGCTCAGGGTCACCACCTGGGTCTTTAGCCTACTCGTTGATGTCAACGTCTACATAGAACCCATCAGAAGGGGTTGCAGCGTCTTCTGTAAAAATGTAGATTATAGCAACATGAGTACAAAGGTACTCAGCAAGACTTACATCAGATCCTACATACATGCATAGTATCAAGAAGGGTTGGTGGAGTTATTGCAGCAAGCCAGCTTTGACTCTTGGCTAGGCTATCCTACGATACTCCAACTTGAAATGGTTTTGCGCACACGAGTCCACTACTCACCAATTCGATACACTACCGAGGATCCGCCTCCGTCTTCCTACGGAAGAGCCATCCTCGGCACTCACACTTATCTTGAGGCTTTTAACAGTTTCCATTTACTTGTCTATGAACTGTATAGGCAACCAAGTAGTCCTTTACCGCGGACGCGGCTATTCGAATAGATTATGATAACCCTGCAGGGGTGTACTTCTTCATACATGTTTCCACCACTTAGCGTCTGCACACGACATGTGCTCGGCAGACTTCAAGCGAAAGCCGACGTGGGTGTAGACCACGACCTACCTAAACACTTAAGCTTCTAGTCCAGGTTTATCGCCTATTCAGGTTCCATCCGCAGGGAGTCCGGCCGGGGTTTCCCATACGGCCCCGAACGATGTGAACAGGGTTCCCGAGATACCTAACGGGTATTCGGTACACCGTGCCACGTACCTACCGCATCACAGCCCACCCCTACGGTCAGCGCTGTCCACGGCCTCCAGTAGGCTACAAACACCAGAAACTACTTGCAACTCCTGGACAGAGAGCTAGGGTGAATAAGAAGTCGAGCGGGGTCATATTTCAGGGCCCAATGCATGGTAGTAGCTGTATCTTAAATCACGCATACAGATCTCAGTGCTTAAGGTCGGCTTCAATGAAAAAACCCACCATGTACTCCTACATGGCCTCTCATCGATACCTTTACCAAATCGTGTTCACCACACCACTCTCATTACCGAGATAAACATTTCACTCTAGCCCATCACCCAGATGAACCAGACCTGACACGACTCTAAGCATAGCAGGCATAGCAAGGTAGGAACAACACATACATATGGCTCAAACAACTCCTACACATGCTAGTGGGTTTCATCTAGTTACTGTGGCAATGATAGGTCATGCAGAGGAAATGGGTCCAACTACCGTACCACACAGCAGTTTGAAACGCGTTGTCTTAATGCAGTAAAAGAGAGCAGGAGCGAGAACATGGGATTGTATCGATATGATCAAATGGTTGGTTGCTTGCCTGATGGTTCGATGCACGGATACGGTTCTTCGTTAGGGTAATCACGGTACTCCTCGGGGACAGAACCTGTCGCAAAGGGCATCGATACACAAGCATCACCAAACAATGTGCAACAATATGATGCATGCATGAAACATGGCAATATGAGTGTATTGGGCTAATGCAACTAAAACCAGAAGGGTTTGAACAAATTTGAATCAAAGATTCAAATTCCAAATTCAAATATGGCCTTTTAAAGTGCCTTTTCTTGTTCTGCTTAAAACATCAATTTAACTTGTTTGATCATGCATGAAAATAGTACAGATGGATAGATTGGATTTTTCTGATCATTTTTCATATATAATTTGTCCAATTTGGAGTTACAGAATAAAAGTTATGAAATTTTGAAGTTTAAATAATATTCTGGAATTTCCTGATTTAAATTAAATCCAGAAAATCAATTACTGCGTCAGCCTGACGTCAGTGTGACGTCAGCAGGTCAACGGAACTGGTCCAGGTCAAACCTGACAGTGGGTCCCGCATGTCAGGGTGATTATTTTAATTAAAACTTAATTAAAACTAATCCTGTTTAATTAACAGGGCTGGGCCCCACCTGTCATTGACTCAGGGGAGTCAACCAGGGCCCACCCGTGGTCAAACCCGAGTCGGCTGCACCGGCGTTTAGCCGCCGGCGAGCCCGACGCTGCGGCGGAAGTGGTTTTGGTCATTTCGGCCACCAAACGGACTGCGGAGACCACCGGGGTGGAGCTGAGGCCAACCCGCAGCTCTTGGCGGAGCCCGTTGGGGTCGGGGTGGCCGGAGTCGACGGCGGCGAGCTCGGCTGCGGCCGCCGGGGTTCGGTCGTGCACGGGAACGGTGCTGGAGCTCGAAGTCGAGCAAAGCGAGGCGCTAGGGATGCTCTACGGGGTCTTGCGAACTTGTTGGACTCGCCGGGGTGACCAAATGGTCACCGGAGCTGCGTCGACGGCGAGCTCGGCGACGGCGGAGGTTCGGCCGTGGTGGGGAGGTGGCTATGGTGAGGGAACGAGGGGAAGGAGAGGGGGAAACGGTGGCGTAGCTCACCGCGGTTGTAGTGGGCGTCGAAGCGGGCTCGGGGACGCACTGGAGACGGCGAATTCGACGGCGACGGTGGTCGGAGCCCGAAGAGGGGAACGGCGACGTGGCGGCGATGCAGGGCTTCCGGGGAGCTGTGGAGCGGTGGGGAGGAAGAGGGAGTCGTGGCGGAGCTCCTGAGCTAGTCGGGGGAGCGAGGGGTGGTCGGAGACGGTGGCTATGGCGAACGGCGGCGAGTGTGGTGTTCGGCCGGGCGAGAGAGAGAGCGAGGGAGAGGAGAGGAGAGCCGGGGAGAGTGAGAGAGAGCAGGGGGGAGGGCGTGGCGTCGTCCAGGGAGTCGAGCGAGGAGGGGAGGCCAGGCAAGCAGGCGAGCAGGTGGCGTGGCGCGGTGGCCGTGCGCGCGCGCCGGCCACACTCCCCTCCCTCTGTCGGGGCGAAGACGACAGAGGAGGGAGGTGGGCTGGGCCGGCTGCCGGCTAGGCCAGCCAGCTGGCTGGGCCGCACAGTGGAGGAGCCCAGGTAAGCTCCTCCTGTTATATACTTTTCTGTTTTTTTGTTTTATTTAATATATCTGCAACTTTGTTGAATTAAATAAAATACCTAGGCAAGTTCAAAAATCACCAAACTATTCCTGGCCCATAGTTGGATTATTTCCAACATGAAACATTTTAGTTTGGAGATATTTGAGCATTTAAATATTTTATATTATTTTAAATGCCCAAATTCAAATATTTATGAATTAATTCAAAAACCCTAAGATGGCCTAGGAAAATGTGCACCACTTTTGGCAGAGGTTCTGAACCAAGACAAAAATGATGGGCATTTTAGAAGGGCATTTCAGGTTCATTGAAAATTATTTTAGTAAACCCTAGTTGGTTTCAGAGGGGACTGGGGGTTCTGTCATCCCCATTTCAAGTTTCTGATGAAAGAGTAAACATGATGCAACACTCTAATGCATGACTAGCTAGGTTGTGACAACTCACCCCCACTCAAAAGAATCTCGTCCCGAGATTTGGGTTCCTCCGGGAAGAAGGCGGGGTACTCGAGTCAAAGACGATCCTCCCTTTCCCAAGTTGCTTCATCCTCAGAATGGTGCGACCATTGAACCTTGAGAAACTTGATATTATGACGTCGGGTGGTACGTTCGGCCTGATCGAGGATACGAACGGGGTACTCTCGATATGTAAGATTATCTTGGAGATCAAGCGTTTCGTGGTCCACTTCACGGATAGGATCCGAGAAGCAACGCCTGAGTTGAGAAACGTGGAAGACATCGTGAACTCTGGAGAGGTGCGGAGGTAGTTCCAACTGGTAGGCAACTTCTCCTCGTTTGGCAAGAATGCGAAAAGGTCCAATGTAACGAGGAGCCAATTTGCCTTTGATACCGAAACGATGGGTTCCCTTCAGAGGGGTGACCCGAAGATAAGCCTTCTCGTCAACCTCGAAAGTCCTAGCCTTATGTTTTCGGTCATATTGACTCTTTTGACGAGATTGGGCTGTTTTCAACTTTTCACGAACGATACGAACTTGCTCTTCTGCTTCCTGAATCATATCCAGGCCAAAGAATTGTCTTTCCCCGGTCTCTGACCAGTTAAGGGGTGTTCGACATCGTCGTCCATAGAGAACTTCAAAAGGGGCTTTACCTCAGCTAGATTGATAGCTGTTGTTATAAGCGAATTCGGCAAATGGAAGGCACTTCTCCCAGTCCATTCCGAATGAGATAACAGAGGCTCGAAGCATGTCTTCTAGAATTTGGTTGACGCGTTCCACTTGACCACTCGACTGAGGGTGGAAAGCGGTGCTAAAGGAGAGACGAGTTCCCATAGCATTTTGGAAACTTTCCCAAAATCGAGAGGTGAAAAGACTTCCTCGATCCGAGTTAATTTCCAAAGGAACACCATGAAGAGACACTATTCGGGAGATGTATAAGTCTGCCAGTTGACTAGCGGTTATACTCTCACGAACAGGTAAGAAATGGGCTACTTTGGAAAGACGATCGACCACGACGAAAATAGCATTATTCCCTCTCTTGGTCCTGGGAAAACCGGTAATGAAATCCATACCAATTTTATCCCATTTCCATTCAGGAATAGATAGGGGTTGAAGGGTGCCAGCAGGCCGTTGATGCTCTGCTTTTACACGACGACAGACGTCGCAATTAGCAATATACTGAGCAATTTCTCTCTTCATCCTAGTCCACCAGAACCTCTGGCGTAGGTCCTGATACATCTTAGTACTACCGGGATGAATAGTGAGAGGAGATTCATGAGCCTCCTTAAGGATCAACTGCCGTAGATGCTGGTTCTTGGGAACCACTAGACGGTTCTCAAAGTACACAACACCATGATCATTTGTGAAGAAACAACTAGCACCTCCGCTAGCAATGTTCTCCTTGATCTTAGCTATTCCCTTATCTCGCTTCTGGGCAGCAATGATTTGATCCGTAAGAGTAGGTTTCGCCACCAAGGTGGAGAGAAATCCTTGAGGAACAATGTGAAGGTTAAGCTTCCGAAATTCCTCATGGAGAAGCGGTTGACTTTGTTGTAACATCAGATTGTTACAATAAGATTTACGACTTAGCGCATCAGCCATGACGTTGGCTTTCCCTGGGGTGTAGGTTATTCCTAAGTCGAAGTCTGTGATCAATTCAACCCAACGTCTCTGCCTGAGATTCAAATCCGGTTGGGTGAAAATATACTTCAGACTTTGGTGATCAGTGAATATTTTGCAACGATTACCGAGGAGGTAATGTCGCCAGGTCTTAAGTGCATAGACTACGGCTGCAAGCTCTAGATCATGAGTAGGATAATTCTCCTCATGTGGGTGCAATTGCCGTGAAGAGTAGGCAATTACGTGTCGATCTTGAATGAGAATGCATCCTAGTCCTTGTCGCGAGGCGTCGCAGTAGATAACAAAGTCCTTTGAGAAGTCTGGCGGTACCAGTACGGGAGAAGAAGTCAGGCGTCTCTTCAGTTCCTGAAAGCTGTGCTCACATTGTGGAGTCCATTCGAACTTCTTATCTTTCTTGAGGAGTTCGGTTAGAGGTTTGGCAACCTTGGAGAAGTTCTCGACAAAGCGACGACAATAGCTCGCTAAGCCTAGAAAACTCCGAACTTGCTTGACCGATTCAGGTGGAGTCCAGTCAAGGACGGCTTGAACTCGCTCACGGTTAACAGCAATACCTTTACCAGATATTACATGACCCAGATAGGTCACTTCTGACAACCAGAATTCACATTTAGAAAATTTGGCATAAAGGCGATGCTCTCGAAGTTTCTGCAACACTAGCCTTAGATGTTCGGCATGTTCTTCCTCGTTCTTGGAGTAGATGAGTATATCATCGAGGTAAACCACGACGAATTTATCCAAATACTCCATGAAGATTGAGTTCATTAACCGAGAAAAGGTGGCTGGAGCGTTGGTTAAACCGAAGGACATGACGGTGTACTCGTATTGGCCATAACGAGTAACAAAGGCCGTTTTAGGAATGTCCCCGTTTCTGATTTTGATTTGATGGTAGCCCAACCTCAAATCCATTTTGGAGAAGACTGAGGATCCAGCGAGCTGATCGTACAGGTCGTTGATCCTGGGAAGTGGATATTTGTTCTTGATTGTGACCAAGTTGATAGGTCGGTAATCTACAACCATCCGGTCCGTACCATCCTTCTTCTTGACGAATAGGATGGGGCAAGCCCACGGAGAAGAGCTAGGTCGGATGAAACCCTTTTTCAAGGACTCATCGAGTTGTTTCTTAAGTTCGGCTAGTTCTAGGGGTGCCATCTTATAAGGTCTTCTAGCAATCGGAACGGTTCCTGGAATGAGGTCTATTACAAACTCAACATCCCTGTCAGGTGGAACACCTGGCAATTCCTCTGGAAAGACATCCGGGAAGTCACGGACTACCGGAACGTCCTCAAGGTCTGGCAAAGGGCTGGCGTTAAGAGAATATAATTGTCGCTTGGCTATTCGGGTCAAGACATTGACTATCTTCCCCGAAGGATGGGTGAGTTGAACAGTCCTAGAGAAGCAATCGATTTGGGCATGATGAGCCGACATCCAGTCCATACCCAGAATGATATTAATATCTGAAGATTTAAGGGCTATCAAAGATGCAAGGAAAACAAGTCTGTCGACTTGGATTTCGTTCCCATGGCTTACTCTAGAAGTTTGCCATTTGGATCCCGGAGTTTGGATTACCATAGAGGTTGGCATATCACCGAATGCGATGTTATGCAAGCGAGCATAATTTTCAGATATAAAAGAATGAGAGGCTCCTGTATCGAAAAGAACAGATGCCGGGTGGCAATTAACAAGAAGCGTACCGAGAACGACGTTGGGATCCTCTTGAGCTTCTTCGGCAGAGATACTGGCTCTGATTAAAATCTTGGAATTGCTCTTCGACCGTGTACTCGGGATACCAGCGATATCCAGCCTCAGTCATTACCCTGACCAACTTAGCAGTATGGCCGGGTACATCTAGGCATCGAGTCAGGCGAACCACTTGATTGAGGTCGCGAGTGGCCATCTGAAAGCACAATCATAATGCAAGGGCATTAGAATTTCTAGCAAAATTTCGGCAGCATAACAGCTGTAGATGCTCAAGAAGGATTTTGAGACATTTGACAAAGGATTTCATACACACTCAACATCATCATATCAAAGTTCTGAATCCATTCTGGCAACATAATGTGGTAGTAGAACTGAACTAGGCTGGTAACCATCAAACTTATAAGGTACTACTGATTAGTAACTCGTGATCCTGATAGAGAGAACAGATCCTAATTCCTTAACCCCCGGTGGAAGAATGGACTGACTCAGATCAGAAAGTCATAAGGTAAAGGAGTAAAAAGAGCCTCACGTTCCATCCCACAAACAATTCCCCTACATATAACTAAAGAATTTCTAGACTCAACATCGACCAGTTTGGCTTGGAGAACCTACAGGCAGTCCGGCTCTAATACCAACGCTGTCAGGACCCCGACTCGATGTCACATCGATCTAGCTGGTAACACCTCATATCACTTTGCGGCCTCACGCACGGTATTCCCACGGGTGTCGTCTTACCTTTTCCCGGGACCGTTTGCGCCTTTTGGCTCACGTATATGATAGTGTCGCTAGCATCCATATGATAAAGAGCCCGGGCTGACATGACTAGTCGTAAACCCAAAGTGGCACAGACTTACAGGGACAGGCATCCATGACCCAGCTTCGAACGTGTCGGTCATCAGCAAGTGGGTCCGGGCTGTAGCACTGGGCTAGCAGGACTCCGGTAAACCGGGCTGTAGCGGGCTAACAGGACTCCGGTACTCAAAGCATGACATTTCCCCGAAGGGACAGACACAGGAACGAAGAAGGACACATGCCGGCCAGCCTAAGTGTTCCAGAGCAGTAGCAAGCTACCATGGCTCAACGGTAACACTAGGAGACGTTTCCCGGTAAGAGAGGCTACTAAAGATAAACAACTAGATAGTCAGATCCCACACATACCAAGCATTTCAATCATACACACAATATGCTCGATATGTGCAAATACAACGAAGCATCACAACATGACTCTACGACACAAGTACTTTAGTTAAGGCTCAGTGAGCCATACATAACATACACAAAGGTACGGGTCTCACGACCCAACATACAAGTCATACAGTCATACAAACCAGCAGCGGAAGTAACTTGTCTGAGTACAGACAACTAGTAAAATAAAAGAGGCTTGGAAAGCCTAGCTATACTACGTGGTCCTTCACAAGCTCAGGGTCACCACCTGGGTATTTAGCCTACTCGTTGATGTCAACATCTACATAGAACCCATCAGAAGGGGTTGCAGCGTCTTCTGTAAAAATGTAGATTATAGCAACATGAGTACAAAGGTACTCAGCAAGACTTACATCAGATCCTACATACATGCATCGTATCAAGAAGGGTTGGTGGAGTTATTGCAGCAAGCCAGCTTTGACTCTTGGCTAGGCTATCCTACGATAATCCAACTTGAAATGGTTTTGCGCACACGAGTCCACTACTCACCACTTCAATACACTACCGAGGATCCACCTCCGTCTTCCTACGGAAGAGCCATCCTCGGCACTCACACTTATCTTGAGGCTTTTAACAGTTTCCATTTACTTGTCTATGAACTGTATAGGCAACCAAGTAGTCCTTTACCGCGGACGCGGCTATTCGAATAGATTATGATAACCCTACAGGGGTGTACTTCTTCATACATGTTTCCACCACTTAGCGTCTGCACACGACATGTGCTCGGCAGACTTCAAGCGAAAGCCGACGTGGGTGTAGACCACGACCTACCTAAACACTTAAGCCTCTAGTCCAGGTTTATCGCCTATTCAGGTTCCATCCGCAGGGAGTCCGGCCGGGGTTTCCCATACGGCCCCGAACGATGTGAACAGGGTTCCCGAGATACCTAACGGGTATTCAGTACACCGTGCCACGTACCTACCGCATCACAGCCCACCCCTACGGTCAGCGCTGTCCACGGCCTCCAGTAGGCTACAAACACCAGAAACTACTTGCAACTCCTGGACAGAGAGCTAGGGTGAATAAGAAGTCGAGCGGGGTCATATTTCAGGGCCCAATGCATGGTAGTAGCTGTATCTTAAATCACGCATACAGATCTCAGTGCTTAAGGTCGGCTTCAATGAAACAACCCACCATGTACTCCTACATGGCCTCTCATCGATACCTTTACCAAATCGTGTTCACCACACCACTCTCATTACCGAGATAAACATTTCACTCTAGCCCATCACCCAGATGAACCAGACCTGACACGACTCTAAGCATAGCAGACATAGCAAGGTAGGAACAACACATACATATGGCTCAAACAACTCCTACACATGCTAGTGGGTTTCATCTAGTTACTGTGGCAATGACAGGTCATGCAGAGGAAATGGGTTCAACTACCGTAGCACACAGCAGTTTGAAACGCGTTGTCTTAATGCAGTAAAAGAGAGCAGGAGCGAGAACATGGGATTGTATCGATATGATCAAATGGTTGGTTGCTTGCCTGATGGTTCGATGCACGGATACGGTTCTTCGTTAGGGTAATCACGGTACTCCTCGGGGACAGAACCTGTCGCAAAGGGCATCGATACACAAGCATCACCAAACAATGTGCAACAATATGATGCATGCATGAAACATGGCAATATGAGTGTATTGGGCTAATGCAACTAAAACCAGAAGGGTTTGAACAAATTTGAATCAAAGATTCAAATTCCAAATTCAAATATGGCCTTTTAAAGTGCCTTTTCTTGTTCTGCTTAAAACATCAATTTAACTTGTTTGATCATGCATGAAAATAGTACAGATGGATAGATTGGATTTTTCTGATCATTTTTCATATATAATTTGTCCAATTTGGAGTTACAGAATAAAAGTTATGAAATTTTGAAGTTTAAATAATATTCTGGAATTTCCTGATTTAAATTAAATCTAGAAAATCAATTACTGCGTCAGCCTGACGTCAGTGTGACGTCAGCAGGTCAACGGAACTGGTCCAGGTCAAACCTGACAGTGGGTCCCGCATGTCAGGGTGATTATTTTAATTAAAACTTAATTAAAACTAATCCTGTTTAATTAACAGGGCTGGGCCCCACCTGTCATTGACTCAGGGGAGTCAACCAGGGCCCACCCGTGGTCAAACCCGAGTCGGCTGCACCGGCGTTTAGCCGCCGGCGAGCCCGACGCGGCGGCGGAAGTGGTTTTGGTCATTTCGGCCACCAAACGGACTGCGGAGACCACCGGGGTGGAGCTGAGGCCAACCCGCAGCTCTTGGCGGAGCCCGTTGGGGTCGGGGTGGCCGGAGTCGACGGCGGCGAGCTCGGCTGCGGCCGCCGGGGTTCGGTCGTGCACGGGAACGGTGCTGGAGCTGGAAGTCGAGCAAAGCGAGGCGCTAGGGATGCTCTACGGGGTCTTGCGAACTTGTTGGACTCGCCGGGGTGACCAAATGGTCACCGGAGCTGCGTCGACGGCGAGCTCGGCGACGGCGGAGGTTCGGCCGTGGTGGGGAGGTGGCTACGGTGAGGGAACGAGGGGAAGGAGAGGGGGAAACGGTGGCGTAGCTCACTGCGGTTGTAGTGGGCGTCGAAGCGGGCTCGGGGACGCACTGGAGACGGCGAATTCGACGGCGACGGTGGTCGGAGCCCGAAGAGGTGAACGGCGACGTGGCGGCGATGCAGGGCTTCCGGGGAGCTGTGGAGCGGTGGGGAGGAAGAGGGAGTCGTGGCGGAGCTCCTGAGCTAGTCGGGGGAGCGAGGGGTGGTCGGAGACGGTGGCTATGGCGAACGGCGGCGAGTGTGGTGTTCGGCCGGGCGAGAGAGAGAGCGAGGGAGAGGAGAGGAGAGCCGGGGGAGAGTGAGAGAGAGCAGGGGGGAGGGCGTGGCGTCGTCCAGGGAGTCGAGCGAGGAGGGGAGGCCAGGCAAGCAGGCGAGCAGGTGGCGTGGCGCGGTGGCCGTGCGCGCGCGCCGGCCACACTCCCCTCCCTCTGTCGGGGCGAAGACGACAGAGGAGGGAGGTGGGCTGGGCCGGCTGCCGGCTGGGCCAGCCAGCTGGCTGGGCCGAGGAGCCCAGGTAAGCTCCTCCTGTTATATACTTTTCTGTTTTTTTGTTTTATTTAATATATCTGCAACTTTGTTGAATTAAATAAAATACCTAGGCAAGTTCAAAAATCACCAAACTATTCCTGGCCCATAGTTGGATTATTTCCAACATGAAACATTTTAGTTTGGAGATATTTGAGCATTTAAATATTTTATATTATTTTAAATGCCCAAATTCAAATATTTATGAATTAATTCAAAAACCCTAAGATGGCCTAGGAAAATGTGCACCACTTTTGGCAGAGGTTCTGAACCAAGACAAAAATGATGGGCATTTTAGAAGGGCATTTCAGGTTCATTGAAAATTATTTTAGTAAACCCTAGTTGGGACTGGGGGTTCTGTCATCCCCATTTCAAGTTTCTGATGAAAGAGTAAACATGATGCAACACTCTAATGCATGACTAGCAAGGTTGTGACATGTTGTCTACGTACCCTCGTAGACCGTCAAGCAGAAGCGTTATGACAACGCGGTTGATGTAGTCGTACGTCTTCACGACTCAACCGATCCAAGCACCAAACGTACGGCACCTCCGTGTTTAGCACACGTCCAGCTCGATGACGTCCCCCGGGCTCCAATCAAGCGAAGCCTCGGGTATGAGTTCCGTCAGCACGACGGCGTGGTGACGATGATGATGTTCTACCGGCGCAGGGCTTCGCCTAAACTCCGCGACGATATGACCGAGGTGGATTATGGTGGAGGGGGGCACCGCACACGGCTAAGGAATGATCCGTAGATCAACTTGTGTGTCTATGGGGTGCCCCCCTCCTCCGTATATAAAGGGGGAGAGGAGGAGGGGGCCGGCCAAGGGGGAGGCACGCCCTAGGAGGGGGAAACCTACTCCAAGTAGGTTTGCCCCCTCCCTTTCCTATTCCAAGAAGGAGGGGGAAGGAAGGAGTGGGAGAGGGGAAAGGCAAGGGGGGCGAAGCCCCCCCCCCCTTCCTTGTCCTATTCGGACTCAAGGGGAGGGGGCGCGCCACTTGCCCTGACCGGCCCATCTCTCTCTTCGATAGGGCCCAATAAGGCCCATTAGTTCCCGGGGGGGGGTTCCGGTAACCCTCCGGCACTCCGGTTTTTCTCCTCGTCCTGCGACTCTGCGACCCACCGCACCCGTGGGCGGGGGAGACGGCGTACTAAGGAAGCTTTTCCTCATTCTGCCAGTTGACGGGACACATCAAAAGTAATACGTACAGAGCATCTCCAATGTATAGAGCCTTGCCTCTAATGTAGGCCCCACATGGTTTGCCTCTTTTTTAACATAACGCGTCAAGTCGCAATTTGTTTGTTCACCCATGGTACACTATCATCCATCAATTGGACAACCAGTTCACGTGTCAAATTACCATGTGGGCTACCTTTTCGTACAAAAATGAGCTCCACCGTGTACCCGTGCGGGTGTCGTTGGGAAAGCGACGGGAGTACGTATGCATGCAGTGCGTGCACCTCTTCTCTTTGTGCATGTTCCCACCTACGTGGGTGTGTGTGAGAGACATACAAACCTAGACAGATGGCATGTGCGTTCGTGAGTGTTTTTGTTGGGGGGTGATTTCATGAATGTAATTGTGGGAATATGTGTCGATGATATCTCAAAGAAAAATTTGACACATGCAATGTGTGTGAAATAGATGTCTATCTATACAATATATAGAGGGGGCGATCCACGAGAAGAGAGGGAGGGGTCATAGATATCAATAGACTCGAAGAGAGGATCAAGTGGGTGGCTGCGAGATCGATGGAGAGAGTTATCAAAATTGTGTGTGTGCAAGTCAAAGATATAGGGCGACTGACCTACCGAAATGTCAGAGGGCACATGGCAAGTTTTTGTGTGGCAGGGAGACATGACTAGAGCGCTCGATGTATCGATCTGCGTGTGGGGGGGGGAGGTGGAGGTGTCGGTGTCAAAAGCGGCGGATCACTGGTAGGGGGTCCCGAACTGTGCGTCTAAGGCTAATGGTAATAGGAGGCGGGGGACACAATGTTTACCCAGGTTCGGGCCCTCTCTATGGAGGTAATACCCTACTTCCTGCTTGATTGATCTTGACGATATGAGTATTACAAGAGTTGATCTACCATGAGATCATAGAGGATAAACCCTAGAAGCTAGCCTATGATTATGATTGTTCTTGTCCTACGGACTAAACCCTTCGGTTTATATAGACACCGGAGGGGGCTAGGGTTACACAGAGTCGGTTACAGAGAAGGAAATCTACATAACCGAATCGTCAAGCTTGCCTTCCACGCAAAGAAGAGTCCCACCCGGACACGGGACAAAGTCTTCAATCTTGTATCTTCATAGTCCAACAGTCTGGCACTAGTACATAGTCCGGCTGTCCGAGCACCCCCTAATCCAGGACTCCCTCTATAGCCCCTGAACCAGGCTTCAATGACGATGAGTCCGGCGCGCAGATTGTCTTCGGCTGCAAGGTGGGTACCTTATCCGAATACTCCAAAGAAGATTTTGAACACAAGGATCGTGTCCGGCTGTGTAAAACAAATTCCACATACCACCGCAGAGAGCACAATATTCCACAAATCTAATCTACTGACAACTTTTCATAGCGTGACATCACGCTGCAGCCCGGTCATTACTCGAACCGTTTTTCTCAACCTGCTACTGCACATATTGCGAGGCGGTTTTATTGGCACGTCTTGTCGAGGCAGAGATCATGTCCCCTTATCACGGGATTCTCATCAATACGGGTGTGGGTAACCCAACCGCGCCATCAAAACGGTGCTTGTGGAATAAGCGAATTTATAGGTCAAGTGCGGAGGCACATAGTTTCTATCGCCTTTATAAAGAGATAAGGATTCCCCTTTTTCACCCACACCCTCTTGTTCCTCTGCTCATCCATTACCTCTCGCTCGAGCTCCAGCGCCCAAGCTTTCACCTTCTCCGCAAAGTCATTCCGAACATGTTCGGAGCGGGAGGAAAGTGGATGGTCTCCTCCGTTACGGAGGATGACATCACGGAGCTTCGGGAGGCCGGATACCTGGCCGCAAACATCGCACATTGGCTTTCGGCTGAAGGGCAGATCATCCCTACACCAAAACCCCTGGAAAGGGTAGTGTTTCTCTCTCACTTTGTCTGCAGACTGGGATTCCCCCTCCACCTGTTTGTCTGCGGGCTTATGTTCTACTACGGGCTGGACTTTCATGATCTGGCCCCCAATTTCAACCTCAACATCTCGGCGTTTATCGTCGTGTGCGAGGCCTTCCTCTGCATTATGCCCCACTTCGGCCTATGGCTGAAGACTTTCAACGTGAAGCCAAAGGTGGTGGGCGGCCAGCAAGCAGAGTGCGGGGGCGCCATGGTGGGCAAGATACCCAATGTCACCTGGCCTGAAGGCTCCTTCGTGGAGACCATGAAGGGGTGGCAATCGGGGTGGTTCTACATCACCGAGCCATGTGACACCAACTGGGTAGCGACCCCTGAATTTGGATTCGGCGTACCCATGCGGCTCACCTCTTGGAAAGAGAAGGGCTTAGACTGGGGCTCAGCGGTGGAGCTGACCGGACTCCAGACCTGCATCCAGAATATGATAGGTAAGAAAATCAAGCTTGTCAATGTGGTCCAGGTCATGCTCATCCGCAGATCCTTCCGTGTCAGAGACATGCTTACAATCTGCGGGAGTTCGACCCGGTCGAACACCGAATGCTGCGAGAGCTCTTTGACACGACGCACGAAGATGTTTGGAAGGTGCTCTTCAAGGCAACTGAGGTCCCCCCACCCATTACCGAAGATCGCGGACTTAGAGCGAAACGCCAAGCCCATTCGATGAGTTTTTATATTTTGCAAGATGTGCCTTTTACCAGCATATTCGCAAGAGGGATCTAAGCCTCCATGTTGATTCAACAAGGCTGGGTAGCGATAGTGGAGTGGCTCGACTGTCCGGCTCCGCTACCTGAAGTTCCAGCATCGTCTCTTCTAACGAAGATCTTGTTTCCGGCGCCCTATGAGGTGCCGGAGAAGAAGGCCAAGAAGAAGGCCGCGGGGACCAGGAAAGGTCTCTGGCGCAAGGTTGTATCGGACGTGACGTCCGAAGACACCAAGGCGCGCTCCTCCAATGAAGATGGGGAGGAGGAAGAGGAAATCCCCCCCCCCAACCGAGGGGGAAAAGAAGAGAAAGGACGCCCCACTGTGGGAGGCCGAGGCATCCAAGAAGGGAAATACCCTCCTTCTGGACCACTCCACCACAGCCACCTACAGCGGCGAGGAGTGGCTGCCCAGGGACAAGCCCCTGGCAAAGTCGTATGTATCCGGACACTATAACACTTCCGGTATGTTTTGCTTTATAGCTTCTTATCATGCCGAACATGCATATGTAGTCCGGCCAAATCCCACATCGGGGTATCCTCTTTGGATCGGTCTTTGGGCTAGTCGGAGATGAACAGTGATTCACTCGCGACAGCCTCCTCCCCCAGGCCCACGGACGACACCGAGGTGTTGTCTTAGAGGATACCGGACCAAGGGGAGACAGTTTTGGAGATGCCCCAAGCGAAATCCCAGTTGCCAGGCACATGGGAGGGAAGACCCCCATGGACTCCGATAACGGGGGCGGCAACAAGTCTGTCCCCCAGCCGGATACAGCTCCGAAACCCCCAGCAGTTCCGGATTCGGGCAGGCAGCCTCTCTCGAAGGGGGGCGAGCTGCCTGTGCTGATGACCTCTATCCATCCAGAAGCATTGGACAACTTGCTAGAAGCGCTTCGTGGAGCTTCCATTGATGAAGAACACTGTACCATCATGAGTACGGTGATTGGGAAGGTTCGGTCTGCCAAAAGAGGATTGACCGAAGCCTGCGCCAGCCTCCTAACATGCTTTGAGGTAAGTAGAAAATGTAAGAAAATATCACAGTATGGACAGTAGCCCTTGATGCTTTGTTTGGTGTTCAGAAAGAAAGGCCAAACAGAGGATCAAATAACATCCGCAGGAGAACAGAAGATGTCTATGTGAATAAGCAGGCGTCACTGCCGCTCGTACTGTGGAGGTATTCAGACTAAAGATGGACCTAGAGCGGACCGAGAAGGAGCTCGGCCTCGTGAAGAGGCAGCTCAAGGAAAACAAAGGTATACAATACCCCGTCTGTATATTGATAAAGGAAAAATTGTTGCTGCTAATAGAAGCACCATGAACTTTAATAGCGGCCACGACCGCGGCCCTTAAGAAGGCTTTGACCGAGGCCAAAGTCAAAGCGGCCAAGGAGCACGCCGAGCGCAAGAAGCAAGAGGCCCGGGTCGATGAGGTCCAGCAAGAGCTACAGGATTTCATCAAAAATATGAGTCCTTGGAGCATGACTCTAAGACGCAAGAGTCCGAGCTTGCGAAGGCCCTCCAGAGTGCGTGAGACGCCAAAGACGAAGCCTAAAAGGCCCTCCAGGAGATTGAGGCGGCCAAGAAGATTGCGGTGGGTAAGGCATTCATTATGTAAAGCAAGCATGTGAAGGAGACTTTCCTTTTACTTACCCGAATTTGGAGCTCTCCAGGAGCATTCGTAGATCTGCCGCGCAACATATATGATGCCGCAGAGTTCTACCAAGCTGAAGAAGGGAGCTCAACGGAGAAGTTGTTTTGGTCTCTGTATATTGGGACCAAACATCCGATGCCCTTGAGCGACCAGCTGAAGCAACTGGTCGAACTGCACAAGGCGGCCGAACTGGCCATGAAGAACCACATAGTCCGGCTATGGCCTGCCGAGCCCCTGCCCAGCAGCTACTTTAGCCTAGTAAAGCGGCTTGTGAGCGCGTGTCCGCGGCTTTGAAGTTATAAAGCGGTCAGTTTGCATTGAAGGTGGGTGAATGGCCTTCGCCCGCGCAAAAGTACACTTGGCGAAGATGGATGCCGAGAAGCTGATGATCGAACGGCCGCTGAAGGGCAAGGAGCACCGCCACCCCAAAAAGTATTATGTAGTGTCCTGAAGGGCTCCCGCCTTGTGGCGGAGCAATGTGCGAAGGATGTAATCTTTGAGTGAATACACTCATTTGATCATATAATATGAAACAAGTTCTTTTGCGCGATATAATGCCTGCTGATTTAAAATTTTACCTACTGTGCGGCCATTTATAAAATCTGAGAGTTGGCCAGTCGTCGTCTTCTACCCCTATGTAACTAGTACTGGGGTGTTCGAGATAAATCTAAACACTCTTTATCCAAATTTTTGGTCCTTTAAGGAGGTGTTTAGCGCAACGAACAAGGCAATCAGACTATACAGCTTTATCACTCTCACTTAGCCATAGAAGTTCTATAATTTTAAATTTTGGCGTAGCTCCTGGTATTCGAATGACCGAACTTGGGGCGCTATACATGACTAAATCAGACAAAGGCCGATTCCTTGCCCAAAGCAGAATAAATCTTTAAGGATTTGAGACCTCTCGAACAGCGACCAGCTCTCGTCGCATCATGACAGTCAGTTTTTGGCATTCTCTGCTGAGGTGCTCATCTGGAAGAACCGGGACACAATCGTAGTAGATCTCCCTATGCCACCTTAGCCGATGTAGCAGAACATAAGTCAGCAAAACATGGGAGCCGGGCAAACCCAACTATTGACCCAAGATATGATTCGGAGCTGATGCATATAATGCTATAAGTTCGGGGTGCCGCACTGTCGAAAGTGTTCGGACTTTTCTTGCCGTGTTATGGGGTACACTGAAGCCCCTGGCGAGCTGAATGTACCAAAATGTATGGGTGCAATTCGTAATAAATTAACAGTCAAGGAAAAAGATAAAGAAATGTAATAACAAGCTGACGATGTACATGATTTTCCATTGTTATTTGAATAATACGTCAAGGAGTATGTATACAAGTAGTGCGATAAGCAAAATAGGACTATTTGACATGTCCTAACCAAGAGCGAGCTGGGTGTGGGTATCTAAGACATGTATAGCGATCGTTATCAGAGACCACCTGGGGATTCCCTTGTACGTCAAAGCTCCTTGCCTCCTTGGTGTTTCCGTCCCGCGATGGGTCCGATAATCAGGCTATCCGAAGAGCTTCCAGAAAATATGGACCTGAAAGAAAGAAAAGGGGTGAAGGTATACGGATCTTGGGGCGGTTGAGCCGCATTGTGGACCGCATTCTAGCTGTGCCTCCATCTATGGTCTTAGTATTTTAAGTGCATAATTATGTACGCGGGGCACAAATTTCACCGCTTGATTGGGAATAGGATGGAGGCCGAATTGCTAGTCGAGCTCTGGACGTGCCGGAAGATCCTGTTGCGGAGTACTTCGAACTCGCTTGGCGGTGCTTTATTGCCTGATTAGAGGTCTGCCTTAGAAGGCTACTCTGTACTTCTGCTGCGAGGGACGCAGTGTGCTCCTCCGTACGAAGGGAGCGCTCTGTGTTTCCATTGACTGTTATAACCCCGCGAGGTCCTGGCATCTTGAGCTTGAGGTATGCATAATGCGGTACTGCATTGAATCTGGCAAATGCGGTTCGTCCGAGTAGTGCGTGATAGCCACTGCGGAAGCGGACGATATCGAAGATTAACTCCTCACTTCGGAAATTGTCCGGAGATCTGAAGACTACTTCCAGTGGGATTAAGCCTATGCAACATGCCTATACAGCCGGTATGCCACCTTTAAAAGTGGTTTTGGTGGGTTTGATCCTTGAGGGATCGATGCCCATTTTGCGCACTATATCCTGATAGAGCAGGTTCAGGTTGCTGCCACCGTCCATAAGGACTCGTGTGAGGTGGAATCCATCAATGATGTGGTCGAGGACCTGCGCGGCCGAACCGCCATGACGGATACTGGTCGGATGGTCCCTGTGATCGAAGGTGGTCGGACAAGAAGACCATGGGTTGAACTTCGGGGCGACTGGCAACATCGCGTAGACGTCCCTTAGTGCACGCTTCCGTTCTCACTTGGGAATATGGGTTGCGTATATCATATTTACCGTTTTTACTTGGGGAGGAAATTTCTTCTGTCCTCCTGTGTTCGGCAGCCACGGCTCCTCGTCGTCATCACTATGCGGCCCCTTTTCCTTGTTTTCGGCATTCAACTTGCCGGCCTGTTTGAACACCCAACATTCTCTGCTGGTGTGGTTGGCTGGTTTATCGGAGGTCCCGTGAATTTGACATGAATGATCGAGTATGCGGTCCAGACTGGACGGGCCCGGATTGTTTCTTTTGAATGGCTTTTTCCGCTGACAGGACTTAGAGACATTGAATCTGTAATTGAAGGTCGTGTCTTCGGCATTATCGCCATTATTGTGAAGCATGTGTCTATTGCATCGGGGCTTGCCTTTGCTATCTGTGGCATCTAAGGTGCCAGGGTTTCTTGATGTGTTGTTCCTACGAGCCAGCCAGCTATCCTCGCCCGCACAAAAGTGGGTCATGAGTGTCGTGGGGGATGCCATGGACTTCGGCTTCTCTTGGCCGAGGTGTCGGGCAAGCCATTCGTCATGGATGTTATGCTTAAAGGCCGCTAGGGCTTCGACATCCGGACATTCAACAATTTGGTCCTTTTTAGTTAGGAACCGAGTCCAGAATTTCTTGGATGACTCTCCGGGCTGCTGGGCTATGTGACTTAAATCATCAGCATCCGGTGGTCGCACATAAGTGCCCTGGAAGTTATCCAGGAATGCGTCTTCCAGGTTCTCCCAACTTTCAATGGAGTTTGCTGGCAAACTATTCAGCCAATGCCGAGCCGGTCCCTTGAGTTTTAGTGGGAGGTACTTGATGGCATGTAGGTCATCCCCGCGGGCCATGTGAATGTGGAGAAGGAAATCTTCTATCCATACCGCGGGGTCTGTAGTCCCATCGTAGGGCTCGATATTCACGGGCTTAAACCCTTCTAGGAATTCATGCTCCATTACTTCGTCAGTGAAGCATAGGGGGTGTGCGGCGCCTTTATGCCGGGCTATGTCACGACGCAGTTCAAATGAGTTTGATCTGTTGTATTCAGCCCGGCCGGATTTGTATTTAGTATATCCGGCGTGGCGGTCATCGTCACGCATTGGGGCGCGCCCCCGTGATCCGTAGATCAATCTTGATTGTCCTGCTTTGTTTTCCAATTCGTCTCGCAGGTCATGCGTGTAGCCCCGGGCCTTCATATTTTTATTTGTTTGGCGACGGGGTGCGGGCTGGTACTCGGGCTGATACGCCGCTTTGTCTCGGCCATGAGGTAGCTGGTCAGCCACATCCTGCGCTGGTAGTGTAGGCTCTAGTGCCTCCTCCTTGAATTGAGGTAACAATCTGCGCTTCAGGTAACTTTTGGTTGGGCGCTCGAGTACGTATTCCTCGGCTGCCAGGACCTCAGTACATCTATCAGTTAGCAGATCTTGATCAGCTTGAAGCTACTGCTTCTTTTTCTTCAGGCTTTTTGCTGTGGCTATAAGCCGGCGCTTGAAGCGCTCCTGCTCGATGGGATCCTTCGGCATGATGAATTCTTCGTCGCCGAGGCTCACCTCGTCTTCAGAGAGGGGCATGTAATTGTCGTCCTCCAACTTTCCATCCATTGCCTGTTCCTCAAGGCTAGCTTGCCCATCCTCCCGTCCGACTTGCTCAAAGCTTGGCTGGGCGGGATTGTTTTTTCTTCGGTATTATCCGGAGTGCTATTGTCTCTTGTGCCAGCATCGCTATTTTTGCTATGACGGGGCTTAGAGCGGTGCCGCTGACGCTGGCGCTTAGATTGCTTCTCAAGGGGATTATCCTCCGTTGCCTCATCGCCATTGCTCTCTTTGGTTGTGTCCACCATATATATATCATATGATAAGGTGGTTGTCAAGCGCCCTTTGGGCGGTGGTTCCTGTTCATCTCCGGCATCGTCGTCCATACCGTCAATGTCTTCGGACTCGAAATCAAGCAAGTTGGTTAAGTCATCGACAGTGGCTATTAAGTGGGTGGTGGGTGGGAAACGAATTTCTTCGTCGTCCGCTTCCCACTCAAGCTGGACATAGTTCGCCCAGGCGTCTCCTGACGGGGAGAGGGATTTCAACGAATTTAGCACGTCGCCCAAGGGCGAGTGCTAAAAGATATCCGCGGAGGTAAAATCCATGATCGGTACCCACTCAAGGCACGGATGCGCGCGGTTCGGAGCCTATCGCCGGAGACGAGTCCGAGGGTCCGATGACATAGACCGCATTGGAGGTGAAGTCTGTGTTCGGCTCTATCACCGATGAGTGTGCGGCCTTCGTGGCGGGGTCTATCCACCCATCCTCGGATGGCACGATCTGCTCTGAATCTAAGGCTGGGGTAGCTGCAGGTGCGTTCTCCTAAACACCATCCGATGGCAGATCTAAGTCATGCTCATCGTGACTGTACGACGCATCTGTCACGGGCACGAATCCGTTAAAGATCAAGTCTCCATGGATGTCGGCAGTGTAGTTCAGGCTTCCATACCAGACTTGATGGCCAGGGGCGTAGCTGTCGATCTGCTCTAGATGGCCAAGCGAGTTGGCCCGCAGTGCGAAGCCGCCGAATACGAAGATCTATCCGGGGAGGAAAACCTCACCCTAGATCGCATCGTTGTGGATGATTGAAGTTGCCATCAATCCTTATCGTGACGACACAGTGGAACTCTCAATGAAACCACCAATGTCGGTGTCAAAACCGGCGGATCTCGGGTAGGGGGTCCCGAACTATGCGTTTAAGGCTAATGGTAACAGGAGGCGAGGGATATAATGTTTACCTAGGTTCGGGCCCTCTCTATGGAGGTAATACCCTACTTCCTGCTTGATTGATCTTGATGATATGAGTATTACAAGAGTTGATCTACCACGACATCGTAGAGGCTAAACCATAGAAGCTAGCCTATGATTATGATTGTTCTTGTCCTACGGACTGAACCCTCCGGTTTATATAGACACCGGAGGGGGCTAGGGTTACACAGAGTTGGTTACAGAGGAGGAAATCTACATATCCAAATCGCTAAGCTTGCCTTCCACGCAAAGGAGAGTCCCACCCGGACACGAGACAAAGTCTTCAATCTTCTATCTTCATAGGCCAACAGTCCGGCACTAGTACATAGTCCGGCTGTCCGAGGACCCCCTAATCCAGGACTCCCTTAGGAGGCAGAGACCTAACTAGAGAGCTAGATCGACTCATATATGTGTTGAGAAGGAGAGACCTAGCTATGTCCTGAGGTAGATCGGTCGACATCCATACATAAGTGAAGGACGGGAAATAGGTGGGACAGAGAGAGAGAGAGAGAGAGAGAGAGAGAGAGAGAAGGGGGAGAGAGAGGGAGAGGGGTATAGTGCTGGATGGGTGGTGGAGTTGCATCTCGAAGATGGTGGGAGAGGCCTAATAGACAAACCGAGGGTAGAATTGCAATATTATCAATATGAGTGGGGATGTGTTTCTGTGTGTCCGTGTGCATGGTAGATGTGTCGGGAGGCATGCATGGATGATGAAGGGGGGCCATGTGTTTGGTAAGAAGACCTAACTAGATCGGTAGATCAATTGTTGTGTGTTGGAGGAAGGGAGAGACATAACGAATTAGGTAAATCGATCAGCATTTGGGGAAAACGAGTTATAACGACCTAGCTAGCTATATCTATAGTGGGATATCGGTCGGTGTACATCCATTTGTTAGAGGAAAATAAGGCCCAGCGAGACGGATAGACAGAGAGAATGGAGCTAGGAGGTGGTGCAAGAGGCCTACTATCTACATAGGGGGAGGAGTGTGCGATTGTGAGATCAATGAAAGGAGGGGCAAGAGTTTACATGTGTGTGGGACCATATGAGAGACATGAGGCATGGACACAGAAAGGAGATGGAAGGTGCGTGTGTATGTGGTAGGCAGACTGTCACATCCCTAGCTTCTGGTTTGCTCTGAGCTAGCTAGCCATGTGTTGCATCATGTTTAAATTTTGAAAGTTGAACTGAGGGAATTTTGAAAGCCTCAAAAACCAATTAAAAGTAGGGCAAAGAACCTTGAAAAATTGCATTCAGTGTTTCCAAAATGGCCTTAAATAATGTTGGTTATATTTTGGCAAAGGTTTTGCACCAAACCAGAAATAATGAACATTTTTGAGGAATATTTTGGGCACTGGATTTAAATCATTATTCTATTTGCATTTGGAATTATATTCATAATATATATAGAATATATTTTCAAATACCCTGGAACATTTTATGTGCTTCTGGATTAGTCCATTTAGCAACATAGAAATACCCAGAGGATATTTGGCACTATTTAGAGCCTGTTTTAGAATTTAAACAGTGGCAAAGTTTAAAACAAAGAAACAAAACAGAACAAAAAAAGAGAAGAAAGTTACCTGGCGCCCACTTACCTGGCCAGCCCGCTGGCGGCCCAGCACTGTTGGCCCAGCCCAGCAGCCTTCCCCCCTGTCGTCTTCCTCGCGCCAGTAGGCAGCGCGCATGGCCGACACACGCCGGCACATGCTCGGCCACCTCCTGCCTGCCTTCTTGCCTCCGCTACTCCCTGGGGACGCCACGCGGCCCCTCGACCCTCTCTCACTCTCCTGTGTCCCTCCCTCGTCTGCTCCCTCCCCCGAACGCTCTCCCCCCTCCTCTGCTCTTTCCGCCCGAACGCCCCCGTCGACGCCGCTCGCCACCACCGCAACCACCGCCTTCCCCTCGACCCCTCGACGTGTCTAGGAGCTCTGCCACATCATCCCCGACCTCTCTGCCAAGTCAAGCAAGTCAGGACGCACCGCAGCACCGCCCTGTCGCTGTCTTCAACCTCGGACCGCCGAAGATCCCCCTCACCGCTCTGCTCGCTCGGGTGCTTCCTCGAGCTCGCTGAGACCATCGTCCGCCTCGCCGTGAGCCTCTCTACCGATTCCCCCTGCTTCCATGTTCATTAGCTCACCGTAGCCCTCGTTTCCGTCGAGGCCGAGACCTCACCGGCGCCGGACTTGTCGCCGTCATCGTTTTGGTTCGCCTCCGTCCAAACCGAGCGCGTCACTGCACTCAGTGCACTCCCAGGAGCTCGCAGCACCCCTCCGCGCCCCCTGCCGTGCCTCATAGCACTGAACCCGAGCACGCCCGAGCTCCGGCCGCCGCTGCCGAGCTCGAGGCCATCGTCTCCGGCCGCCCTAGCTGCTGCTGCTTGCTGAAACGGGCGCGGTTGAGCTCCAGCTCTCCGTAGCCGCTCTCCTCTGTCCATTTGGACGCTGGAGGTGCGAGCCCGAGCCCTCCGCCGCGCCTGTTGCCACCGGCGACGAACCGCCGGCTGGTTAGGCCCTGTTGACCAGGGGTTTGACCTCCCCTGGGTCGATGACAGGTGGGGCCAGCCCCCTGTTAATTAGTTTAGTTTATTCTAAATTATTTAGCCACTGTTTCACTGACATGTAGGCCCTAATGTTTAATTAACTGACTAATTAATGAACTAGGTTAATTAAGCTCTATTTAAATCTCCCTGCAGCTGACACACGGGTTCCACGCGACAGGTTTGACTCTGGTCAACCCTGTTGATTTGCTGACGTCACACAGGCATCATGCTGACGCAGTAAGTATTTCTAGAATTAAAATAAATCAGGAAATGATTTATAAATTTCAGAAAATACCCCAAACTTCTAAAGTTCATAGAAGTTCAACCGTAACTCCAAATGAAACAAATTATATATGAAAAATGATCAGAAAAATCCAATCTATCCATCTGTACTATTTTCATGCATGTTAGAACAACTTATAGCTGTTGTTTAGCACAAACCATTTAAATGGCATTTAAATATCCACATATGGAGTTTGAATTTGAATCTTGGGTTCAAACCAACTTCATTTAACTTTGTTGGTAGCTGCATTAGCTCAAAACACTAGCATGTTGCCATGTCATGATCATGCATCATAATGTGCATTGCATTGATTGTGCTTCCTCTTTGTTGCCGGTATTTGTTCCCTCTCTATAGACGTGATACCGACGATGAGGTCGATGACACCGATGAAGAGCTATATCTTCTTCAGAAGTGCCAGGCAAGCAAAACCCCCTTGTTCATTCCGATACAATCCCACTCTCTCGCTCCTGCTCTCTTTTACTGCATTAGGACAACACTGATTCATCTGTTGCTTGCTGCGGTAGCTGAACCCCTTTATCCTTTGCATGACCTGTCATTGCCACAGTAAATAGATGAAACCCACTAGCATGAGTAGGAGTTGTTTGAGCCCTGATGTGCCTACTCATTCATGCTAGATCGATGTGGCATTGAGTCGGGGTCCTGACACAGACATCTCTGGAGAGGTTTATCGATCGGTGTGCACCGGAAAGGAGTTGTGGATACCGTAGGAGAACGACCTAAAGAAGAAGAAAATGAATGTGCGCGATGGATAGAATGGTGAGGGAGGAGGAGGGCTAGAAGGGCGTGTGCATGCTAGAGAGAAAGTTAGTGTAGCTAGAAAGGTTAGAGGATTGTGTGGGTGTAAGAGACTAACAAAGATCATAATTCAATATGAAAGTGGATTCATATATTTGAATTCGAGATCATAGTGTTATAAACATATGCATGCATGAATATAGCGGTGATACGCATGGTGTGGTTTTGGACATGTTTTACCATAATGTGATAATGTGTGGCTTTGGCAACTCACAGCTAAATATCGAACAATCTAAACCATACTATACATTGAACAATCTCACATTTTATTTGAACTTGTGATAATGTGTGGCATTTGCAGCTCACAACTAAATATCGAACAATCTAAACCATGCTATATATCCAACAATCTCACATTTTATTTGAATTTGTGATAATGTGTGGCGTTTGCATCTCACATCTAAATATTTGTAGGCATAGGGGGCGGGGCACCATAGATTATGTGATAAACACATTATACATATGAGACATGGTTTAATTATGAAGATCTAGCTAGAGCTTGAAATGTAATGTGGTTTGTCAACATAAAGTGGATTTAAAAAATGGAGTTCGAGTTCATATAGTACACATAGTTCATATCTAACTCGACAGTAATCATGTGGTGTGTTGTGAACATAATATACAAATGGTGGTTTAGCTTGACAATAATGATGATTGTAGATCTTACTAAAATAGAGAAACGAATTCAAATGGTTTAACGTGACAACAATCATGATTGTAGATCTTATTCAAAAAGAGAAATGAATTCAAATTTAGTTCATATTGAAGTGGTAGTATATACGTTTGGAATGCACTAAAACGTTCATTTGAGTAGCAGGTTGCATGCATTATACACGTAGCGAAATATTTTAATTGAACATAGCATGAATTCAAAGTTTTCAATGGCATTTGTAGTGCGAATTGATTTGGTACAGTACACATGACTTGACTCGGGTGTGGTGCGAATTAATTTATTTTTGTTTTTTTGTCGAGGGAAGTTGTCGATGCAAAAAATCCTAGGCCCTAACTATGCACAGGCACAAGATCAAGATTGAAGCACCAACCCAAGACAGGGTACAAGAAACCTAGAGATTCGAGGGACCAAGACCATGCCAGAGAGGCAAGATACTGTCAGGAGACAGAAGAAGATGACCAAGGCATCCCGGTAGGGCCTTCCGGTCTTGCAGAGGCTAAATCACCTCATGAGGCACTCCACCACGACTCACGTCGTCGATTAGTGCGGTGTCAAGCCGCAGAGTGATTAAGTGGCAACCTTTCTACCAGAAAACCTACAGACGACACCCATCCTAGGACGTGTCAGACGAGTAGGCATGGAGCTGGCAGAGTAAGCCCGTCAAGGCTTGCCGGACAGGCAACAATGCGACATTAAGCGGTGCATTTAATGCGCCCTATCAGCCTACAGAGTTAGGTATGATAGCATTATTTGCCATCTTATCAGTGTCTAATGACTGATTTGCCACTGTGGTGACCCCTTAACCTATAAAAGGATGCCCATGGCAACGGTAGAAGGGGGTAGGAGGTTAGAAGGTTGGATAACTCACACCCCCATACACGCGTAGTCGCTGCTGCCCTAAGGCAACCCTTCCCGGGAAAGTGTACTATTCTCCACCACCACATTTCCACCATCAATCCACCAAAAGTAGGAGTAAGGTTTTATGCCTTGCGGTGGATCAAACCTGGGTAAAACTGCCTGTGTGATCTCTGTCGTGCTGCCTCATGCTCGTCTACTCATTGTGCAATGCGACGTCCCCCTGCCAAACCAGCAAGGGGCCTCCTAGTCCCATAGCTGGTCGTGGTTTCCCGCGACATCTTTGGCGCGCCAGGAAGGGGGCCTACTTGTGTGAACCTGAAGATCTGAGCAGCACGTCACCATCATCGCCAGCTGCATCTTCGATGATGCCATCGACCATGGCACCCATGAAAAAAACCGCTTCTTCGGTTCATCCATCCACCTCGAAGGCTCTGCCGCCCGCGGCCTCCAACGCTGCAGGGGACACGGAGACGCGCAAGGACGTGGACGCTTTTGGGGATGTGGTCAGAGCAGGCGGCACCGCCACCACTTCCCCCACGGGCGACGTTGGAGCAGGAGGAACCGGAGGAGAGAAGCATCAGCAACACCCCGACGGCCGCGCTCCACAAGGCCCAGGCGAAGGGGTTACTCTATTTGTGCCCCTTTCACCCACCGACGAGCACAGCCACAACAATGGCGCTTGGACTGGGGCTGTCGGTGTTCTGGGAACGGGGGTCCCCAGACTTGCCTGCCTGCCGCCTGCAGCGTGGCTCAACCAGTGGCCCAGTACAGCCCGTATTCATGAACAAACACTCAAGACCCTCGCGAGGGGCCAAGCCTCACGGGGCGGACGACGCAAGGCCTCCTCAAGGGCGGCCTCACCAGGCAGGCTCGTGAGGAGGCGGAGAGATCAAGGCAAAGGGTACCTCGCAAGGTGCCCATGACGCAAGCCTTGACGATCGAGACCAGGCGGGCGCTAGCCTGCGCAGTGTCCTTGTTTCCTCTTTGGTGCAAAGGAGGCAAGCGCAGGTGCGGAGTACCGAGGCATCAGGCAAAAGTTTCTATATCGGTGCAACGAGACCAAGACCAGCAGGACGACAAGATGGAGGTCACCGTGGAGCCCAAGACGGCGTCATCACCAGCGCCTTTGGCAGGCGAAGACCACCTTTAGTCGGGATAGCTTGTACTAGTTGTCCCCCTTCAAAATGGCCGTTGTTGGCTCCTTCCCGCTCAATATTTGGGAAGAGGACCAGGGCCTCTATAAATAGGGCTAGCCACCACAGTAGAAGTGATCTCATCTAGAGGTTTATCTACACACCAACAAGCACAAGAACACCTCTCCTTCCGAGGCTGTTCTTCCTCTGTACTGTTCATCATTAGCCCGAGAGGCAATCCACCACACCACACACTGGATTAGGGTATTACACCACAACGGTGGCCCGAACCAGTATAAACCTCGTGTCTCTTGTGTTGTTCATCGTACTAGCTTAGAAATCGCGGCGAGGTTGTGGGCGTGTTTCGGTAGGGAGAGATCGTCGTGCGCACCCCAGAGTTCGAACCTTAAGGGTTTTGCCGGAACCCGATATCCCACATTTGCCGCGCTAGGTAGGGGTGCGCCGAAATCCTCCTTCCACTGATCAGCGTCCCATCGCTTCGTCACATCCATGGCAGACGCTCGCCGAGCTCGTGTCGAGCGCCGAGCTGCTCTCGCCGCCCGCGTCGCTCAGACGGCTCCCGTCGGCGGGCCACCTCGTCGTTCCCCGTCGCCTGCCGCCAATGCCACCACCGGCCCGATGGGGAACGAGCAGCAGGCATCTTCGCTGCATCCCTCGGTGCGGCAGGAAGGCCGCACCGCCACTCTGTCGCTGACCCCAGCTAGATCGTTGTCTCGCACTCGTCGCGCCCCCACGGACGCGCAGGCCGCATTGCTCCTGGCACGTGAGCTCCTGCACTACCTCCCCGTCGATGACCTCTATGAAGAATGGCTCGCCGCACCGAGCTCGTCAGCGCCGCAGGGGGCTCTCCCGTGCCGTCCCTCTCACTGCCTCGCCCTCCGCCACCTCCGCCTCAAGAATGCGCCCTGGCTCCAAGGCGCGCGGCCCCTGGACGTGACCCATCACGTCCAGCGCCCACGCGGCAAGAAAGAAGCTGCCAAGAAATCCCTCGGCCTCAAGAAGGCGCTCACGTGCTCCCTGCATCGGCACAACAAGACCGCGTCGCTACACCAGTGCGTCAAGACCCCGTGCTGCCCCTGGCGGCGGTGCACGGGAACCAACAGGAGCAAGCCCCGTGTCTGCAAAGGGCTCCGGTGGCCACAAAAGTTGTCGTGCCTTCACCATCGAGCTACGTAGCGTCGCCTGGCCGGGCAAGTTCAAGCCGGATCTTCCTCCTTGTTACGATGATACAACCAACCCCGCGGAGTTCCTGTAGCTCTATGAGCTGGGCATCGAGGCGGCCAATGGAGACGAAAAGGTCATGGCGAAGTGGTTTCAAATGGCGCTCAAGGACGGTGCCCGCACCTGGCTCCTGAACCTGCCTGCCAGCTCGATCTCCTCCTGGGACGAGATGCGTAGCCGCTTCATCGCCAACTTCTAGGGCACTCGCAACCGCCCTCCGGCTGCACGTGACCTGCGTCGCATCAAGCAGCAGCTCGGGGAGACCCCGCAGAAATACATCCAGCGCTTCAACAGTGCCCGCCTCAAGATCCCCAAGGTGACAGACGAGGCTATCATCTCAGCGTTCTCTGATGGTGTCCGTGACGTCAAGATGAAGGAGGAGCTCCCCATCCATGAGGATCTATGCACATCTCTGGAGTTGTTCAACCTGGCGACCAAGTGCATAAGAGCCGAGGAAGGATGCCTCTCCCTCCTCAAGCTTCCAGTTGCTGACCCAGAAGAGAAGAAAGCCAAGGCCAAAGACGTGAAGTGCAAAGGAGCAGCCGTGCTCGCAGCAGAGCCTGACATGAAGTGCGGCAGGAACTAGCCGGAGTCATGCAAGGGAAGCCGACCGTTCTGCGCCTACCACAACCTCCACACCCACAACACCAACGAGTGCCAAGAGATCAGGGCTGTTCGAGAAGGACGCTTCGGTCGACACCCCGAGTGCAACGACTGGGGCTATGGCCGAGCAGGATGACGAGGCGGAGGACGATGGGACGACCGAAGCCCTCACTAGGAGTGGCGTGACCGACCTCCTAAGGATCGCTGGCAGGACCAGCCTCACGAGGGAGCCTGGAGGGATCAGCCTCGCGAGGATCGCCCGCAGGGCAACGCAGGCCTTCCTCCTCTGCCGCCACCGCCGAAAAGGAACGACAAACACCAAAAGAACGAGGGGGTTGGGGCTTCCGGGAGCCACGTGCTATCACTTGCATCTTGGGCGGAGCTTAGGCCCCGGCCTCTCAGCGCATCTTCAAGCAGTTTGCTCGTGAGGTGAATGCAATCCTCAAGCTCGAGGCCATGCGCCCGCTCAGGTGGTCCAACTGTGCCATCACCTTTTGTGTGCGGCTCACTGGCGTCCTCCCGATGCTTTGTTCCCCAGTCATCAACAACATGCATGTCACCAGGACCCTCATCGATGGCGGCGCAGGGCTCAACATTCTGTCCGTTGAGATGTTCAACAACCTTCAAGTGCCATATGATCAACGTCAGCCTACCAAGCCTTTCTCAGGAGTTACAGATGGCTCCACCACCCCGATAGGGCAGGTCCACCTCCCTGTCACCTTCGGACACAACTACCACACCGAGCTCATCGACTTCGACGTGGCCCACATTCGCCTGCCATACAACGCCATCCTCGGGTATCCAACCATGGCCAAGTTCATGGCAGTAACCCACCATGGCTACAACGTTCTCAAGATGCCAGGAAGCGGTGGAATGTGACACCCCAAAATTTTGGCCTTGTTTTAATGGAATAAAATTTTGCCAGGATTTAAAACTTTGAATTTTTGAGCTCCATTTTGAGTTTTTTTAAATCATTTCCTTCCCTGTTATTATGAGTTTTTCCCAGAGAGAAAACTTTTCTAAAATGTTGTTGGACTTGTTTAACCTCTCAAGTAAAACTTTCCCTTATCCAATATAACTAATTAACTAATTTAGTTGCTTGATCTTTGTTTTCTTGAAAAATGGATTTTTTTAGGTTAAATGGCCATATTTGAACTACAACCATTTGATAAATTCACTTAAAATTCCCACAAAAATTTGTAGATGTCATGTGATGTTTTTAAATCACTTTTATGCAAAAATATATTTCATTCATGAAATATTTTGAGCCTTACACTCAATTTTTCTTCTCTGGTCCAGAGTGCATTTTGCACTACAACCAATTTAAATATTTCTTTAAAACTTCTACCAAAATTAAGGGAGGTCAGTAGGAGCCTATTATTTCACCTTGTGCAAAAACCTATTTGTGTCCTTTGAAAAATTTGAGTGAATTAACCTCATCTTCATTCTGGACCAACTTGATGGTTTGTACAGCAACCATGTTTTTACTTGCTCTTTAACCCTTGATTATTTCTCCTACTTGTAGTCCCCCATGTTAAACCCTTAAGTCCAGGAGCATGCACCTTTTGGATCATTTTTGGTTCATGAAATAATGTCATTTATTTCCTGTCCAGAATTGGAGTTTTGTAAAACTTGCACTAGCAAGTTTCTTCTTTTGTCCAACTAACATCACCACTCTCTCTTTCATCCACAGAGACACTGATCTGGAGATTTTGGCCACTCCAAGAAATGCCTAGGTGCCCTTGGCATTTTGTCAGACACCTTTCGGGCATGATCAGTTTTGACATGAATCCTCGTTTGTACTATGGACTTAATCCCCTGACCAAACCTGCTTGTCCAATGGTTTTGCCTTAGACTATAACCCCACCCTGCTAAATCCCAGCTCCAACCAAGCGCTCTGGAGTGCCATGGCATTTCGTCGAGCACGTCCGGTGCGTGCACTGGACGCGCCCAGAGCGCGCGTATTGCAGCCACGCGGCCGAGCCGACACGCTGGCCCCCACAGCTTTGGCCCGCTCTGCAGAACCTCGCCACGCGCTCCCCTTCTCTCAGCTACGCGCCAAGCCGCCCCTCGCCACGCCCGGCAAGCCAAGCGCTAGCCGCCGCCGCCGCCCGACAGCCTCTGGCCATGTCGGTGCCGCCCAAGCCACTCCCACTCGCCACCTGCCCCTGGAGCAGTGCACTCTCGTCCACTAGCTCCTGCCATCATCCCCAGCCACGCCACGTTGCCCTGCAAGCTACAGCGAGGCGGTTCGCCGGAGAGCTTATCCGGCCGCCGCGGAACCGACCTCGACGAGCTATAAAAGGAGGCCCCGAGCCACCCCGTGCACGCAGGAAGCCTTAGAATGCTCCCCTAGTTCTCCCATGGTAGAAAATCGACTCGGGGAAGGTCTTCTTCCCCATCTCCGGCAACGGCAGCCGCCACCACTGCCCCGGCCAATTCGGCACCACCAGGGCCACCCACTCTCCGTTCTCTCCACCAAGAGCTTCCTCATCTTCCCGTGAGCCATCCCCACTACTCAATTTTGATCGGGGCACACCGCGGGAGAAAAATCACTTTGCTCCCGAGGCCACCTCCGCCGAGAAGCTCGCCGCCGGCAGCTCCCTCCGTCCCCACCTACCTGGCGACCACCGGGAGGATCGCCCTGGAGTGGCGGATCCATCCCCGCTCTCTGAGCCCCGCGGGGAGCCGCTGTTCTCCGGCGACGATTGCCGTTGCCTCGCCTCCGTTCGGGCAGAAGAAGAGGAGGGAGGGATAGACTGGTCAAACCTGACCAGTGGGCCCCTTGGACCCACTGTCAGTGACCCTGCGCCTATCCACGTCGGTTAAGTGAAGGCGTATTTTCCCCAGTACGCTTTCCCCGCTCCGAAAACGTATTCCCTTCCGAACCGTTTTCTTTTCTGTTTTAATTTAAATAACAGTTTTGACCATAACTTTGACTGGCTATAACTTTTTAAATATAACTCCAAATGAAATGATTCTTTTTCCTACCTTCCTCATATTTGATCTAGTTTATTTTAAGATTTATTTGAAAAAATTTCAAACAACTTTTTGGTTCTGTTTTTGAAATGTGTGTTAATTCAAATATATTTTTAAATAGGATTTTGGGAGAAAGAAGAAACTTTCAAAAGTTTTGGAGTGCACCCTGCCTTTCCCCACATTGAAGGCAAGCGTTCTGAAGCCCGGCATAATATTTTGGTGTGATCGTTGATACCTTTATAACACCACCGCATTTCGAAGGACTTGTTATTTCATGTGATATGATCATATGCATGGGTGCATGTTGTTGATTTCCATGCCGTTGGAAATGGACACACTTGTGATGATAATCACCCTCTTATGCCTTGCATGCATACCGGCAGGAACCCAGGAAAACTTCTGCCTTGGGTAGGCTTGAGTTTGTCGCCGGTCTCCGTCGGGACAGTTATGTCTGGTATGGCATGGTAAGGTGATATGAGAGGTGACTCTGTTGGATGAGAATATATTTGTCATGCTAATCATGCAGGGAATACTTGAACCTCCTGAGTCGGTCGTAGATCGAGTCTTGTTCCAGTAACCCCCATACTTGTTTCGTACTACCACTCATCTCTACAGCAAGTAGAGTACGGTTCAGTAAGTTGTCAACCTCTTTCCAGCACACACCGTACAGAGAGGCCATGGTGGAAGATACCGGTTGTAGCTGGTAGGCAGGCCACCTGGTCCGGGGGCATGGGTGTTTCCGGTTGGGACCGAGAGGGGAGGCCACCCCTTATAGCGCGCGATATAAATTTGATCCCATGCTACGCGAGGTTGTAGCCTCCCCACTTAAAGTTTGCTTAACAGGTGTCGTGGGTGATTCCAGACACGTATGAGATAAGCTGGTGTGTGCAAGTTAGGTGTGTTTTCAACAGAAAGACCGTAGACGGAATTAGTCCTGCTGGACTAGAGAAATCCGTTACTCGTGGGTAAAGAGTACACCCTCTGCAGAGAATAAACCTATTCGAATAGCCGTGTCCATGGTTAAGGATTACAGTCTAGGATGGGTCAAGTGTCAGTCTTAGCGTCGGTCTTCGGAGGTGAAACTGTTAATCCAGAAATGGAATTACTACTTGTGACTTGTGATAACTATGATTATTATTATTGTTGACTAACCCATGATATTATTGTTATTATCGTGTATCTCTGGGATGGTTCTACCTCCGGGATATTCACTATGATTGTTTCTTTTAAAGCCCTTTATGTGGCGTCGCTCAGACGCCCGACTGTGGCATTTCTTTTAAAGCCCTTTATGTGGCGTCGCCCAGACGCCCGACTGTGGCATTTCTTTTAAAGCCCTTTATGTGGCGTCGCCCAGACGCCCGACTGTGGCATTTCTTTTAAAGCCCTTTATGTGGCGTCGCTCGGACGCCCGACTGTGGCATTTCTTTTAAAGCCCTTTATGTGGCGTCGCCCAGACGCCCGACTGTGGCATTACTTGTTATTTGTTTCATAAATTTTTATATTACCATGTTATTGCAATTTATTAAATAACTTGCTTGCACACATCCGAGATTTATTTATCTTTTGTGACTGACGTCATGAGCATAAAATACTTTTCAGCACATCATTGTTATATTATACCTGTGTTCATAATGTTTGCGAGTACATTCAAAGTACTCACTGGCTTGTCCCTGGCTATTGTCTTGGCCAGATTTTTTCTTGCTCGGAGAGGAGCGATGCGATGCCAGCCCCGGAAACCACTCAATGGAGATAACAGCCTCGCAAAGATAGGAATTTAACCTGGTCAGCTGTTCCCGTGGGGAATGGAGTCCCATAGACACAGATGTTTCACAACCCGCTTCCGCCATCAACCACTAGAAACCATTTGTTGTACCCACAGGCCAGAATGGTCTTGTACTACGTATTTTGTAATTTTGCTTGGAGTTTCTGTATCAAGTTGGAGCCTCATCAGCTAACAGTAATCCTGGGGCTGATGAGCACGACGGTCTTTTCTGGAAATTTATTACCCGGAAAAACCGGTCGTGACATGGAATCATCACAGTGCCCTGCGAAGAGAGAGATGCGGTGTGCTCCCTCGAGCGCACCTTCCAAGATACATCAATCGACAACCCGGACAGCAAGGGCGAGAACCCTCCTGAGGCAGTTCCCAAGAAGAAGAAGACATCGCCCAGCTCAAGGCCTCAGGAGGTTGGCATCTCAGGAGGTGTCGCATCAGGATCCACGCCTGTGCAACGGGCGCCTCCTTCCATCGCATAGGAAGGCACGCCCGGCGCCCTCCTCGTGCAGGGCTTGGGGGCTCTCTTCTGGAGGGCCTCAGACAATGCCAAAATCACGAGGGAGGCGCTTGGGCACCACTTGGAGGCGTGCTTCACAACACGTTTCCCTCAAGAAGACATGGGGCAAGTAAAGCCCAACCCTCAGGAGTTCATCACCAAGGCCACTCAGGAGCTTCAGCAAGCAAGAGTCATACGTGGCGACCGCCGTTTGCCTGGCCTAGCTCCCCATCCAGGCGAGGATGGTGGGCTACGCGTCTGCATCGATGTCCCAGGGCTCAACTGAGCCACATCTCAGGAGCGCCTCTGGCCTTCGCGTGTGGTATGTTGCGAGGGTCCGCCGCGCAGCTATGTTCGCATGCCTTTCAGCCTGCCGAATGCGGCTGCCACCCACCAGCGCCATCTGCGGAGCATTCTGGTAGCTCAGGAGGCCAGGCATCACACGGTCCTGGTGGAGATGGAGATGGTCCTCGAGGAACCGCCTGGATCACCAGAGCCTACCGAGGCTTAGGGCTCCGGTGGCTCGTGAGGATCGGCCTCTTCATCGTGCATCTTCAGCTACTTCAAAACCCCCTCTACAATGGTACCAGGTGACATCTTCCAAGTTCATTTCAGCTGGGAGCGCCCTCAGGGCTGCATCATTTCCAGGCCGCATGGGTCTGTCCCTGTGGCATCTATCCCTTTTGCTTATGTCTTTAGGTTACCTTGCTGGGGGCGCCCCTCGGGCTGCATCATCCCCAAGCCGCTCGGGCCTGACCCAGTGGCATGTATCCATTCTGCGTTTATCTAAGCTGATTTGCCTTTCATGCTTAACCTGCCTATGATTATCATCTGCCGCCTACCACGGGCCTCCTCTCCCTCATGCAAATCGCTTGCACGTTAAAAGGGGTGCTCCTGAGCATCGCAACTCAGGAGCTCTTACTGGCTCTCTAGCCCTCACCCCCTGGCCTTGTTCACGGCATCGTGACCTGGCATACCAGCGATGGCTGATCTCGCTCGAGGGACGGGACCTGAGGACATAGAGCATTTGTATCTAACCATCTCGCAGGAACACACAGCCATCCAAGGCTCAAGACCAGGCGCAACCCGCCTTGAGGTAGGGCCTCGTGAGCCCCGCGCTGGCTCATGAGTGCCCAGATACACCTCGTCTAGCCCTGCCGTGCAAGCCACGTGTCAGAGAGGGGCTTTACATGCCCTGGGGGCTCCTCCCGGAGGGCCCCCCCCTCCCACGCACCAGTGGAAGCACCATGCTCCGCGCTGGCTGACGACACTGCCGAGGAGCGGTTATGCCCGTACACATACGGAAGCACTATGCTCCGCGCTGGTGATAAACAACTAAGGGCGGCCCACGGCCGTATCAACCTCAGGGAGCCCAGAGCTCAGTGTCTGGCCTCATCGCAACACCTCCCCTCGGGAGCGTCACGCGATGTGGCTGTACACGGGGTGTCGGTGTCAAAACCGGCGGATCTCGGGTAGGGGGTCCCGAACTGTGCGTCTAGGCGGATGGTAACAGGAGACAAGGGACACGATGTTTTTACCCAGGTTCAGGCCCTCTCGATGGAGGTAAAACCCTACTCCTGCTTGATTGATATTGATGATATGGGTAGTACAAGAGTGGATCTACCACGAGATAAAGGAGGCTAAACCCTAGAAGCTAACCTATGGTATGATTGTTGTAATGGTTGTTCGTCCTACGGACTAAAACCCTCCGGTTTATATAGACACCGGAGAGGGCTAGGGTTACACAGAGTCGGTTACAATGGTAGGAGACCTACATATCCGTATCGCCAAGCTTGCCTTCCACGCCAAGGAAAGTCCCATCCGGACACGGGATGATGTCTTCAATCTTGTATCTTCATAGTCTTGGAGTCCGGCCGATGATTATAGTCCGGCTATCCGGACACCTCCTAGTCCAGGACTCCCTCAGTAGCCCCTGAACCAGGATTCAATGACGATGAGTCCGGCGCGCATATTGTTCGGCAATGCAAGGCGGGTTCCTCCTCCGAATTAATTCATAGAAGATTCGTGAACACCAGGATAGTGTCCGGCTCTGCAAAATAAATTCCACATTCCACCTTAGAGAGAATAATATGTACACAAGTTCAATCTGCTGACGTATTTTGTGGCATGACGTCATACCACCACCAAGCCTTTACTTGAATCGTTTTTTATTATACCACCTCAGCGCGTTTAGCGAAGCGGTTTCCTTGGCACGTCTTGTCGAAGCAGAGATCGTGTTCCCCTTATTCCGGGATTCCCATCAATACGGACGTGGGTAACCCAACCGCGCCATTGATGGTGGCGCTTGGGAGATAAGCGAGTTTTACCAAGCCAGTGGGGACGCATAGTCTTCGTCCCCCCATATATAAGGGGATAAGGATCCACCTTTTTTACCTACGCCTTCTTCCTCCTTTGCTTATCCATCTCCGCGCACTCGAGCTCCAGCGCCCAAGTCCGCACATCTCGTCTCAACCTTCTCCATCCATGTCCGGAGAGGGAGGCAAGTGGATGGCCTCCTCCATTGCAGAGGGGCACATCGAGAAGCTGCGCGGCGCCGGATACCTCTCCAGCGACATCGCGCATTGGCTACCTGATGAGGGGCAGCTCATCCCCAACCCCAGGCCTCATGAGAGGGTCGTATTCCTTCCCCACTTCCTCCGCGGACTAGGCTTCCCACTTCATCCCTTCGTCCGGGGGCGGCCTGGACTTCCATGATCTGGCGCCAAACTTCATCCTCAACATCTCGGCGTTTATCGTCGTGTGCGAGGCCTTCCTCTGCATCTAGCCCCACTTCGGCTTGTGGCTAAAAACCTTCAATGTCAAGCCGAAGGTGGTGAAGGGCGTCCAAGCGGAGTGCGGAGGCGCCATGGTGGGCAAAATGCCCAACGTCATCTGGCTCGAGGGTGCCTTCGTGGAGTCCGTCAAAGGGTGGCAATCGGGGTGGTTCTACATCACCGAGCCGCGGGACCCTAAATGGGTAGCGGCCCCCGAGTTCAGATCTGGTATCCCCATGCAGCTCACCTCCTGGAAAGAGAAGGGCTTGCTATGGGGTAGTTCGCAGGAGCTGACAGGACTCCAATCCTGTCTCCAGACCCTGGTGAACAAGAAGCTTAAGCTTGTCAACATGATCCAGGTCATGCTCGTCCGCCGGATTCTCCCCTGCCAGCACCGGGCCTTCAATTTGTGGGAGTTTGATCCGGCACAGCACCGGACCCTGAGCGGGATCTTCGACACGACGTACGAAGCTGCTTGGAGGGTGCTGTTCAAGGGCGGAGAAGCCCCGCGTCCGCAACTGAAGATCGCGGATTCAGCACCAAGCGCCCGGCCGGCGAGGTAAGCTTTGTTATCCTTTACGAGACACCTATTTCTTTCATAGTTTGACTCTATGTGGGATCTAAAACTCCCAATTCCTTTAACAGGACTGGCAGAGGACGTCCGGACAGGTCGACTGTCTGGCTCCCCTTCCCGAAGACCCAGCGGACACCCGTTTGATGGGGCTGCTGGTTCCGGCCCTTTACGTCGTCCCGGAGAAGAAGGCCAAGAAGAAGGCCACGGGAACCCGAAGGAGTCCCCGGCGCTAGGTGGTATCGGACTCGTCGTCCGATGGCTCCGAGGCAGACTCCTCCCCCGAAGACGAGGAGGAGAAAGAGGACTCTCCCCAGGAGGGGGGAGAGCGGAAGAGGAAGGCTTCCCCAACGGGGGAGGCCGAAGGGTCCAAGAGGGGAAGGACCCTTCCTCTGGACAGCTCCGCCAACGCCGGCAATGACGACGAGGGGTGGCCCTCAAGGGCCAAGCCCCCGGCAAGATTGTAAGTATCCGGATTCCTGAATGATTTATAATTTCTCTTTTGTGCCACATAGTGTCCTTCTAATGCCGCATACAACCTGTAGTCCGGCCTAGGAGGATTTTCCCGCTTCTTCGAGCGGGTCCTTGGCTCCGTCAGATGTGGATTCCATTCCGACCGCCTCCACCCCTCGTGTTGCTGAGGATGCCGAGGTGGGATCCCAGGAGGGGACCCGCCAGGAGGGGGAGGCTCCGGAGGTGCCACAGGGCAACCTCCCGGACTTCGTGCCGGACTCCGCACTGGAACCCACAGTGGTTCCGGAGTCCGGCAGGCGACCCCTTCGTAAGAAGGGCAAGACCATGACACCGGTGGCCTCCGTCCAATTGGAGGCTCCGGATAACTTGTTGGAGGTGCTCAATGGCGCTTCCATCGAGGAAGAACACCGCACTATCATGAGTGCGGTGATTCAGAAGGTTCAGCTCGCCAAGAGCAGACTGACCGAAGCCTGCAGCAGCCTTCTAACAGGCTTTGAGGTAAGGAGTTTTTTTAAATATGTAATGTAATACCGCATAGACAGTAGCCCGTGATGCTCGGTTCGGTGTTCGGAAAGAAAAGCCGGACTGAGATCTAAAAAGATATACGCAGGAGTTTTAAAAATTATGTCAATATGGGATTGCAGGCTGCGCTGCTGACCTCTGCCGCATTGACTGCGGAGGTCGGTGCATTGAAGCAGGACCTCGAGCGGTTCGAGAACGAGCTCGGCCTTGCCAAGAAGCAGCTCGAGGACAAAGAAGGTGAGTAACACCATCTTAAATTTGTACCTTACAGAAAAGTATTTTGGTTGCCATAGAAATAACAAGGATAACGTGGGCACTGGAGGGGCCACGAACAAGGTGGCGGCCCTGAAGGAGGCCGTGTCCGTGGCCGAACGTAATGCGGCCGCGGAACGAGCGGAGCGAGAGAAGCAGGAGGCGCGGGTGGCGGAGGTGCGGCAAGAGCTCCAGGCTCTCGTGGAAAAGCATGAGAGTTTGGAGCGCGACTCGAAGACTCGAGAGTCCGAGCTTGCCTCGGCTCTTGAGAGTGCCAAAGCCGCTAAGGCCGAGGCCCATAAGGCCCTTCAGGAGATTGAGGCGGTGAAGAAAATAGCGGCGGGTAAGGCATTTTTCATGCAAAGCAAGCATGTGAATGTGAATTACCTATTACTTACCCGGATTCAGAGCTCTCCAGGAGTGTTTGCAGATCTGCCTCGCAGCGTGCCCGATGCCGCCGCATTCTAGCGGGCCGAGGAGGGGAGCTTGACGGAGAAGGTCTTCGGGTCTTAGTATGCTGAGGCCGGACATCCGATGCCCCTTAGCGACCAGCTGAAGCAGCTGGTCGAGCTCCACAAGGTAGCCGAGCAGGCCATGAAGGGCCTCATTGTCCGGCTGTGGCCTGAAGAGGCCATGCCTGGGAGCTACTTCTGCCTCGTGCGCCGGCTGGTGGATGCGTGCCCCTGGGTGGAAGTCATCAAGCGCTCCGCCTGCATTGAAGGTGCCCATCGGCCCCTTGCCCGCACAAAGGTGCACTTGTGCAGGCTGGATGCTGAGAGGCTTCTAACGGACGCGCCGCCGGCGGGCAAGGAGTATCGTACGCCCGAAATGTACTATAAGAGTGTCCTGAAGGGTGCCCGCAAGATTGCGGATGAGTGCCCCAAAGATGTAATTTTTTAGTAGACTCGTAATGTGTTATCCTGTGCGCTGAAAACTTTGTTCATATGCGCTAAGCAACGCTTATTAATTTAAAATATTACCTTCTGTGCGGCCGTTTATCAAATCTGAGAGATGGCAAGTCGTCGGCTTCAGCCCCCATTGTCACGACCGGTTTTCCAATAAAAATATTTATTGAGAAACCAATCTTTTGAGTCCAGTATGAGAGAAATCCTCCTCACTGGTAGACAATTTCTTGATACAATAAGCCAGTAGCATAAAATATATTACAGGGTTGAACTGCGGTTGCTCAACCAAATTATTACAAGCACGCCAATAATTATGCATAATGGCGGACATGACACAGTGGTGTGGAGGCATACTACTGACTCGAGGATAGGGCGGTGGTGGAAAAACACAGCGGTGAGAGGAATACAAGACTCTAAGTCTGTCATCTCATCGAACATCAAGGTGAGGCTCGATGAGTTTATTTGGTAGCGGAAGCGGATGTAAAACAGTGACCAAGTCTAGGGTCGCATGAGACTGACTGGGACTCCTCTAGGTGTCGGACTCGCTATCAAACTCTTCATCCATGAGATCGCCTTCGTCAGCATCTGGCCAAATCAACAAGCCAGTGAGTACTTTGAAAGTACTCGCAAGACAGTTCGGACGTAAGATATAAAAAATGCATGCATGGATGCGTCATGAATAATTCACCAATGTACATTTCAAAAATTAGCATAACAAGGTAAGTAAAAAGGGAAATGGCGGTAGTCCGCCAGAAATCCCAACAGAACATAAATAACTACCGATCGGGTGTCTGAAGCGACGCCTCGAAAGGTGAACAAATAAATATAAGGAAATGATGCCACAGTCGGGCATCTTAGCGACACCACATAAAGGGCTTTAAAAGAAATACCACAGACGGATGTCGGGGCGACATCACAGAAGGGGCTTGAAAAGAAATGCCACAGTCGGACGTCGGGGCAACATCACAGAAGGGGCTTGAAAAGAAATGCCACAGTCGGACGTCTGGGCGACATCACAGAAAGGGCTTGAAAAGAAATACCACAGTCGGACATCGGGCGACATCACAGAAAGGGCTTGAAAAGAAATACCACAGTCGGACGTCGGGCGACATCACAGAAAGGGCTTGAAAAGAAATGCCACAGTCGGACGTGGGGCGACATCATAGAAAGGGCTTGAAAAGAAATGCCACAGTCGGACGTCGGGGCGACATCACAGAAAGGGCTTTAAAAGAAAAGTAAAATACAACAATGCCACAGTCGGACGTCTGAGCGACATCGCAAAAAGGGCTTTTATTCACAGGTAAATAATACTCATAATAAACATTTAATTCATAAGAATAAATGGGTTAGTCCATCCACAGGGATAATCATTTAACCGGAATTAGCACTCAAGCGAATCACCGGAGTCTCTGCCATCAAAACTGATATTTGATTAGGATAAGATAATATCGATCTGGGGCAGGTAATAGATGATTTGGAGGAATATAAGACTCTACAGAGTTTGTACAAAATTATTCCCACAGCCAACGGATTTCCGTAGTCACGAAGGACTAGTTCCGTTTACGGTATTTCGGAAGAAAACACAGCTAACCAGTACACACCCATCCTACCTCTCGATGCTAGGAATCACCCTAGACATCGTCCAAGAAAAACTTTGAGACGGGGAGATCACAATCTCGAATAGCATGGGATCAAATTTATATACGCGCGCTCTAAGGGGTGCCCCCCTCTCGGTCCCAACCGGAAACACCCATGCCCCCTGACCGGATGACTGGCTTTAATCCAGGGCCATGGAACCATCATCACGGACTCTCCTTTTGGTGTGTACCAGAAAAGCGGTTTACAACTTACTAAACCATATTCCTTGCGGAAAACATGTGGTAGTACAAGGAAGGAAATGAGAGGAACTGGACCGATACGGTTCGACACTGAAGTCACATAGTCCGGCATAAGACTGGCATGCTACAACACTGCCATCTCACCCATCCTCATGCCAACACATGGCCATTCATACTCACATCCATCCACTTATGGATCATCGAACTCACTTACCTCATTATCGCATAAAATAACGTTCATCGATATGCTTCTCAACATGCCATAAAACTAACTAAATGCAAAACATGCCAAGACACTCATCATATCAAAATTTCAAACATGCTTGCCTGGTTCAGAGTAGTCGGAGCCTAGCTCGGTGAAGTTCGTGGCTCCGTCACCTCCTTCGGTATCTACGGTATAAAGAAAATATATGCGCTATCGTAAATACCAAGGAGTGCACAGAAAGTGAACCAAATATTTTTCAAATAAATCTGATAAAAAACTAGACAAAATTTTAAAGAGAACAGAAAAAGAATCAATGAAAAATACTTTTCTGCTTAAAAGTTATAAGGGTTTTTGCCCAGGGACTCATCTGTAATGAAACAGAAAGTTTCCAGGGGCTAGCTTATAAAAACAGAAAACGTTTCGGCAGAAACTACGCCAGCTCAAAGGGAAAACGTACTTTGCCCGAAGGCGCTTCCAGAAAACGTTTCAACAGAGAGAGCAGAGAGGCTGACGGTGGGGTCCCACGCGTCAGGTTTGAATTTCAAAAAAAAGGCAAACGGAGCTCGTCGGCGCCCGAGAGCCGCGGTGGTCGCCGGCGGCGATCCACGGCGAGGCAGGGGGATCGGAGGGTACCTCCATGCTCAGGGCGCCATTCCGCGTCGGTCGGTGGTGGTGGTGGTCGCCCGCGAGTACCACGTCGACGGCGAGCTTTGCTCCGGCGGACGGCGGCTCGGGTGGTCGAGGAACTCGTCGGAGAGGGCTGCAGAGATCAAATTGACGAGGGGGTTAGGCTTCTGGTGGCTAGAGAGGGTAACGGACGGGGTTTGGGCGCCGGAGATGGCCTCACTGGAGCGAATCGTGGTGGAGGCCGAGGCGGATCGGGGCGGCCGGAGTTGGGGAAGGAGACCTCCTCGAGGTCCTCCGAGTGGCCTGGCGTGGTGTTGGTGAGGAGTGGGGATGAGATGTGCACGAGGGTGAGCTCGGGACCCTTTTTATAGACGGTCCGAGGCGGTTGCCATGAACGGGGATCTCCGGCGAGTGATTACGGCGGTGCCATGGATGTGCAGGGGGATTAGGGGCTTGGGCAGCGCCGTTGAGGTCCACCGGTCCCATTTAGGCGCTAAACGGGCTGGGGTTTGGCGTTATGGGTGAGCTCAACGGAACGGGGGTGGCGCGGCCCGTCGGCGGCAGGGAGCACGTTCCGTGCTTGCCGGGCCACGGCGACGGTGCCACGGGCGTGCGCTGGCATGGCAGGGACACGCGGAGAGCCAAGGGGCTTTGGGCGGCGCTGGACGGCGTTCTGCCGTGGTGTGCCTTCTGTCGGCCGCCATGGGAGGTCACGACGCCGCAGAAGACGCCGGCGAGGGCGGGCCAGCGCGCCACCAATGCCAGGAAGGCTCCACGCACGCGTGTGAAGCTCCGGACAAGAGGGAGGGGCTACGAGGAACGTGCCAAGTGCACTGTGAACGCGTGAGTGAAACTGACGAACGCAAGATGACACTGAAACTGAATTTTCTGAATTTTGAACAGCAACAGTGCATGCAAGGTGTTCGACAGAATGAATTTGGCCTCTGGGGATTTTTCCTTGAGCTGAAACTTGGTGGACTGGCTTCTCATTGCTCAAATAGTTTGCCTGAATTTTGGTGGAATTTTTGGAGTAGTGTAGATATGAATTTCATCAAATTTGGCAAGTCTGGTCCAAACTTGCAGAGACTGAATTTTGAAAAATTTGAAAAGAGGAGGAGTGGATCAAGATGGTTCTGGGTCGTGGGTACCAAGGACTATCCAGGAGAGTTGGTTTGAGGTCAAAACTCAAATGCAATAGGGTACTTGCTTTGAAAATCACTGAGGCTCCAAATAATTTTCAGAATTGATTTGAGAGGAAAAATAATTAGAATAAAATCCAAAACTTGTTTGGATTAGTTGGGACAGAGAACTTAGGTTGATCACAAGGTGTAGGGGAGGTTTTGGAGGGGTTTTACCACATGGGCAAAATGCCAAGTCATGGGTGGTTCCAAGATATGAAAATCTCAAATTTTCATAGAGTTTCATTTTAAAAGAAAACAAATTAAACTCCCAAAAATGAATTTGAGAGGGAACCAACAGAGAAGAAGTTTTCAAAAGATCAAACACCAAGTTTGAAAAAAATAAAATCCTTGCCAAAGCAAAGGAAGTTTTTAAGTGGAAGGTTTTTCTGAAAAAGAAAAATTTTAAATGGCCTCTCCTCAAAAACCACAAAGTTTTTGATAAAAACCAAATAAAAATTTTGGAGTGTCACACCCATGCCACGAGTGCTGGGGTGTTCGGGATAAACTTGAGCGCTCTTGTTCCCATTTTTTGGGTCCATCTAGGGAGGCGCTCAACACAACGAACCAGGCAACCGGACTTATAACGCTTGAACACTCTCACTTAGCCATATAATTCTATAATTTTAAATTTCGGCGAAGCCCCTAATGTTCGGAAGACCGAGTTCGGGGCGCTATCCACGCTTGGGCCGGACGAAGCCGGTTCCTTGCTCTAAGCGGCATAAGTCTTTAGGGACTCGAAAAGACCTCTCGAACAGCAACCAGCTCTCGCCTTATCATGACGGTCAGTTTTAGCTTTCTCCACTGAGGCGCTCGCCCAACTCAACCGGGGCACAATCGCAGTGGTTCTCCCAGTGCTACCTTAGCCGATAGAATGGAAGGTATGGTACCAAAACATGGGAGCCAGGCAAACCCAACTATTGACCCAAGACATGATTCGGAGCCAATGCATATAATGCTATAAGTTCGGGGTGCCGCACCTGTGAAAGTGTTCGGACTTATCACACCATAATGCGGGGAACATAAGCCCCTGGTGTATTCGGTCGTACCAAAGTGTACGGATGCAAGATGTCATAAATGAACATATATGTAAAAAAAAGGAATGCAATTATAAGCAAAAGGTGATGCATTGTTTATTCAAGGAATTCTGCTATGAGTGCAGAACGATACAAAAAGTGCGGTAAGCAAGGGTTTGGACTATTAGACATGTCCCCCTCCAGGGGTAGCCTACGGAATGGTGTATTAAACAGATTTAATGCTCATAATGGAGACCACCTGAGTGTTCGTCGTAGCCATTGTCCCTCCCTGGCTCTTGCATCGTGAGTTCGGCAGATCTACTGCCGGACAGGGCCTCTGGTGATCGGAGTCCTACGAAAAAAAGGAAAAAAAGGTGACACACTTGGGAGCCCTTGGTGTGGTTGAGCCGCACTTTGGGCCTGTCGTGGTCGTGGCCCTCCCCCTGTGCCCATGGTATCTCCAGAGCGTAATGATGTACGCGAAGGGCTCATCTTGCAATCATGCAAGGGCTGGGGTAGGGGCCGCATTGCTACGCGTGCTCGGAACGTGCCAGGTGGTCTTGATGTATGTTACTCCGGGCGCGTTTAGCCATGTCCGGTCGTTTAACAGCCGGACTGGAAAATTGCCTTAAGAGGCTGCTCTGTAATTCTGCCGCGAGAGCCGTTGTGTGTTCCTCCGTTCGGAGGGAGCGTTCAGTGTTTCCGTTGACCGTGATGACTCCACGAGGACCTGGCATCTTGAGCTTAAGGTATGCATAATGCGGCACCGCGTTGAACTTTGCAAACGCGGTTCGTCCGAGCAGAGCGTGATAGCCACTGCGGAACGGTACTATGTCAAAGATTAACTCCTCGCTTCGGAAATTATCCGGGGATCCGAAGACCATTTCCAGTGTGACTGAGCCTGTACAATTGGCCTCAACACCTGGTATGACGCCTTTGAAGGTCGTCTTTGTAGGTTTAATCCTTGAGGGGTCTATACACATCTTGCGCACTGTATCCTGATAAAGCAGGTTCAGGCTGCTACCGCCGTCCATCAAGACTCTAGTGAGGTGAAATCCATCGATGATTGGGTCTAAAATCAATGCGGCGAATCCGCCATGGCGGATACTGGTGGGGTGGTCCCTTCGATCGAAAGTGATCGGGCAAGAGGACCATGGATTTAACTTCGGGGCGACTGGCTCCATCGCGTATACGTCCCTAAGTGCACGCTTCCGCTCCCTCTTGGGTATGTGGGTTGCGTATATCATGTTTACTGTCCACACTTGTCGGGGGAAACACTTCTGTCCTCTACTGTTCGTTGGCCGGGTCCCCTCCTCGTCATCGCTATGCAGCCCCTTGTCATTGTTTTCGGCAATTAACTTGCCTGCCTGGTTGAATACCCAACAATCCCTGTTGGTGTGGTTAGCTGGCTTTTCGGGGGTGCCATGTATCTGGCAAGAGCGGTCGAGTATTCGGTCCAAATTGGACGGACCCGGAGTAGTTCTTTTGAATGGATTTTTCCGCTGACCGGGTTTAGAGCCTCTGAATCCGGCATTGACTGTCGTATCCTCAGTGTTATCGCCATTAACGCGGCGTTTGTTTTTGTTGCAACGCGACCTGCCATTGCGGTCCTTGTCGTCCGGACTACCAGAATTTTTGCTGAGATTGTTACTGCGGGCTAGCCAGCTGTCCTCCCCGCACAGAAGCGGGTCATGAGTGATGTGAGGGCTGCCATGGATTTCGGCTTTTCCTGTCCTAGGTGCTGGGCCAGCCACTCGTCGCGGATGTTATGTTTGAAGGCTGCAAGGGCCTCTGCATCCGGACAGTCGGCGATTTGATTTTTCTTTGTTAAGAACCGTGTCCAGAACTGTCTGGCCGATTTGTCTGGCTGCTGAATTATATGGCTTAGGTCATCGGCGTCTGGTGGTCGCACATATGTGCCCTGGAAGTTGTCGAGAAATGCGGCTTCCAGGTCCTCCCAACACCCAATTGACTCTGCTGGCAGGCTGTTAAGCCAATGCCGAGCTGGTCCTTTAAGCTTGAGTGGGAGATACTTGATGGCGTGGAGATCATCACCGCGGGCCATATGGATATGAAGGAGATAATCTTCGATCCAAACCGCGGGGTCTGTTGTGCCATCATAGGATTCAATGTTCACGGATTTAAACCCTTCAGGGATTTGATGATCCATTACTTCATCTGTGAAGCATAGTGGGTGTGCGACGCCTCTATATTGAGCAATATCACGACGTAGCTCAAGAGAGCTTTGTCTGCTGTGTTCGGTCCGGTCGGAGTTGCTGTATCCGGCGCGACGGTAGTCGTCGTGGGTCGTGGGGCGCCCACGTGATCCGTAGATAGATCTTGATTGTCTTGCCTTATCCTCCAATATATCCTGCAAGTCCGGCGCATTCCCCCGTGGCTTCGCGCTTTTCGAGCGGTGCCGGGGTACAGTTCTGGCGGAGGGCCTAGATGCCTCTCTGTTGCGGCCATGAGGTGGTTGGTCTGCCGTATTGTGCGCTGGTGATGAAGGTTTGTATGCTTCCTCCTCTAGTCGGGGGAGCAACTTGCGTTTTGGGTAGCTTTTGGAGGGGCGTTCGAGTTCATACTCTTCGGCCGCGAGGACCTCGGTCCATCTGTCGGCCAGCAGGTCTTGATCAGCTCGAAGTTGTTGCTGCTTTTTCTTTAGGCTGTTCGCCGTGGCCATTAGCCTGCGTTTAAAACGCTCTTGTTCGACGGGATCCTCGGGCACGACAAATTCGTCGTCGTTGAGGCTTATCTCGTCTCCGGAGGGAGGCATGTAATTTTCATCCTCCTCGTCTGCCGCTCTCTCTTGGGGGCTGGCTTCTCCGTCCTCCTCTGCTGAATCTTGCTGGAGGGGGTTGTCTTCGGCACTCTCTGGGGTGTTATTATCTCCGGTGCCAGAATCTCCATTCTTGCTGTGACGGGATTTAGAGCGGCGCCGTTGACGTCGGTGCTTGGGCTGTTTCTTAGAGGAATCTGCCTCCGCTGCTTCTTCGCCGTCCCGATCCTTTGGGGTGTCCACCATGTATATGTCGTATGACGAGGTGGTCTTCCAGTGCCCTGTAGGCGCTGGTTCTTGATCGTCTCCGGCATCGTCGTCCATACCGTCGATGTCTTCGGAGTCGTAGTCTAGCATGTCGGTTAGATCATCGAGGGTGGCTACAAAGTGGGTGGTGGGTGGGCTTTGAATTTCTTCGTCGTCCACATCCCAACCATCCTGACCGCAGTCCGGCCAGGGCTCTCCTGATAGCGAGAGATAAATTAGCGAATTCAGGATGTCGCCAAAGGGTGAGTGCTGAAAGATGTCTGCAGCGGTGAACTCCATGATCGGCGCCCAATCGGATTCGATTGGCAGGGGCGCAGGAGGTTCGGAGTCCGGCAAGGAGTCCGGCACCTCGGAGTCACGAGCTTTGCAAAGGACAAGGTCGGTATTCGGCTCCATCGCCGTAGAAGTTGCAGCTCCCGAGGCGGTGTCCAGCCACCTGTCCTCGATCTGCGTGGTCGGCTCCGAACCATGGGTCGGAGCGGATTCGTGTGCGGCCTCCAAGGTACTGTCCGGCAGCAGAGCTAGATCATACCCATCGTGACAGTGCGGCACGCTCGGCTGTGGCTCGAACCCATCAAAGATCAAGTCTCCGCCTATGTCAGCCGTGAAGTTTAAGCTTCCAAATCTGACCTGATGGCCAGGGGCGTAGCTTTCGATCTGCTCCAGATGGCCAAGTGAATTGGCCCGCAGTGCAAAGCCGCCGAACAGGAAGATATGTCCGGGGAGAAAATTCTCACCCTGGACTGCGTTGTTGTTGATTGAAGAAGCCATCAAGCCTATCGGTGACGACACAGAGGAACTCTCAATGAAAGCACCAATGTCGGTGTCAAAAGCGGTGGACCTCAGGTAGGGGGTCCCGAACTGTGCGTCTAGGCGGATGGTAACAGGATACAAGGGACACGATGTTTTTACCCAGGTTCGGGCCCTCTCGATGGAGGTAAAACCCTACTCCTGCTTGATTGATATTGATGATATGGGTAGTACAAGAGTGGATCTACCACGAGATCAAGGAGGCTAAACCCTAGAAGCTAGCCTATGGTATGATTGTTGTAATGGTTGTTCGTCCTACGGACTAAAACCCTCCGGTTTATATAGACACCGGAGAGGGCTAGGGTTACACAGAGTCGATTACAATGGTAGGAGATCTACATATCCGTATCGCCAAGCTTGCCTTCCACGCCAAGGAAAGTCCCATCCGGACACGGGACAAAGTCTTCAATCTTGTATCTTCATAGTCTTGGGGTCCGGCTGATGATGATAGTCCGGCTATCCGGACACCCCCTAGTCCAGGACTCCCTCACGGGGGCTGCACCCTGGTCACGCCCGAGCGCACGCCACCCAGCCAGGTCCCTCGGACCTAGTCGTCGTGCTCCCCTCCCCGAGTGGATCCAAGGTATGAAGGTCGTTTGAACGTCAAGGGGGACTCCTGAGCATCGCGACTCAGGAGCCTAACTGGTCATGTAGCCCTTGACTCCTTAGTCCCGTCCCGGTCGAGGCTAATGGCTGTTGAGGTATGCGCGGGGCCGGGCCCTGCCGACGTAGAACGATAGATCTACTCCTATGTTCTTTCCCTATTTGCTATTTGTGCATCAAGGGGGACTCCTGAGTATCGCGACTCAGGAGCCTAACTTGTCACGTAGCCCCTCACTCCTTGGTTCCGTCCTGGTGATCCGGTCGGGGCCAACGGCGGTTGAGGTATGTGCGGGGCTGGGCTCTGCCAACGTAAACAGAAAGCAAATAGGAAGGAAACCGCAAAATCTCGAAGAAAATCCCGGATAAAATATTACAAGACATAATTGTCTTCACGATACCAAACGCAAGTTTAAACGCCTCCACGAGGCATAGTGCATGTTGCAGGAATTAAACAGGAATGAAGCCGTGAGAAGATCACCCTTGGACAACGCCGTCATGCGCCAGGGGCGCCACCCCCGTGGTGGTGTTGCCCTCACCAGATCCACCTCCCGAGGACGCAGGATCAGCAGCGCCTGCTGTGGGTGCAGTAGCAAAGGCGCGGAACTTCCCCAGCAAGGCTTCCACCTGGCCCTTCACGGCTTTAGCAGCAGCAGCGAAGTGCTCGCTGTCCACGGGCTCCAGCAGCTCGTCGAGATTGGCGTCAGGATCGCGAAGGTGGACGTGGCTGAAGACACGCGTCAACGCAACAGAAGAAAGGACGTGAGCTTCCACCTTGGCCATGGGGCCGACGCCGGTCACGACTTCCTCGAGCGCCTCGACCAAGAAGGGAAGCAGCTAGGCGGGGCCGTCCTTGGCGCCAACCAGTGGCTTCTCCAAGCCACTCTCATAGAGCGTCTTCAGGGACGCGCGAGCCCTCTCCTCGAGGCGAGCATAGGCCACGCGGTCCTCGGCCAGGACCTTTGCCTTGGCATCCAGCTCGGCCCTCTCCACCCTCAACTTCTGCTCCAGCGCCTCCAGCCGGCTGCGCTCAGCAGCCTGCGACTCCGACAGCCGCGGCTGTCGGATTTCGGGTTCCGGCAGACCCTCAAGGTTCAAACTCTAGGGTGCACGCGGAGATCACACCTCCTGCTTACCCTTATCTCGTTGCCTCGCAAGGATCTAAAGCTACACGAAGAACAACACAAGGGACACGAGATTTATACTGGTTCAGGCCACCATTGTGGTGTAATACCCTACTCCAGTTTGTGGTGTGTGGATTGCCTCACGGGCTGATGATGATGAGCAGTACCAGGAAGAACAGCCTCACAAGGGTCTGTTCTTGGGTGGAGCGATGAACTGCTAGGGGAGCTCAGTCGCCTCTCTCTCTCTATCTCCGGACGCAGATGCCCAAAATCTCCTCTCCCCTCACCCTGTGGGTGGCTAGTCCTATTTATAGGCAGAGGCCCTGGGCCTCTTCCCAAATATTGAGCGGGGAAGGGCGCCAACAATTGGCCATTTCGAAGGGGAACATCTAGTACACTTATCCTGACTAAAGTTGGTCCTCGCCTGCCAAAGACGGTGACGATGACGCTGGCTTGGGCTCCATGATGACCTCTGTTCTGCCATCCTGCTGGTCTTGGTCTTGTTGCACCGAAATGGTTGCCTTTGCTTGATACTCTTGCCTGCGCTTGCCCCCTTTGCACCAAAGAGGAAACAAGGACTCTGCGCAAGCCGGCGCCCGCCTGGCGCCCGCCTGGCCTCGGTCATCATGGCCTGAGGTACGCCACTTTGATCTCTCCGCCTCCTCGTGAGCCATCCTGACGAGGCTGTGCCCGAGGAAGCCTCCTGTCGTCCGCCACGCGAGGCTTCGCCCCTCGCGACGGTCTTGAGCATATATTGATGAAGATGGGCCGTACTAGGCCACTCCTTGAGCCACGCCGCAGGCCGCAGGCAGGCAAGTCTGGGTACCCCCGTTCCCAGAAAACCGACAGTAGCCCCCGGGCCCAAGGTGCGCTGCGGGCCCCAATAGCCTGCGGCCTTGGGCGACGCGTGGCGGTTGATTGGACGTGGGCGTCCTGGCTCCCCCACGACGCCTCAGCAACTGCACGAAGTGACAAGTCCCTGCATGCAAAACGGGTCATGATTACCTGTGATCGTGGAGGCTAACGGTTGGCCTCCCTCAGCTATATGTACGGAACGGCACGAGCCCTTCTAGTCCACCTCTTCCCGCTACTCTCTGTCTTCCTATTCGTCCTCGCTCCTCGCTACGCCAATGGCACCGATCCGTCGGTTTTCCGCGGAAGAGAAGGGGAAGGCTCCCCGAGAGGGTCCTGTCCCGCTTCCTCTGAAGAAACGGCCCACCTCTTGCCACGGAGAAGAAGGTGCTTGGCAGGAGGTGTCGAGGCCATGGTTCGAGCGGCCGCCGCCTGGATTCCCATTGCCCTTGTACACCCGGATCGAGGGTCCTGCAGGCACTGGCACCGAGCGGCACCACCAGAGGCTCCGCCGCCGCCGGCGGATCATGGAGGTGCGTGTCGTCCCTCCTGGAGTTCACGCTGGGGGCTCCTCTCGCGAGCTCGTGCTTCACTCCGCCATGCCTCATCGGTCTTGGATTCTCCTTCCTCCTTCTTTCGCCTTCAAGATCCCACCGAGGGGGCCTATAGAGCTTTGGCTGCAGCATGCTGACTGCAGTGCCCCAGCGACCAAAGCGGAGGTCGAGATCGTCGCTCCGGGTAGGGTCTACCTGACCCGTGGCTGGGGCGAGATCGCCCGGGTCTGCCGGACGGGTGGCGCCCTCGTAATCCACCTCAAGTACAACGGCGCCTCCCTAATGTTCTTCAAGGTCTTCGATGCGGAGGGACGCCGACTGGAGTGCTGCCCTGAGAAAGGCGGCCGGGGCCCTGCCGCGGTGAGGATTAGGCTCGCCAATCGCTTCCCCAGTAGCTCCTCAGGCAGCGGAGGTGTCGGAGGATCCAGCGACTCCGCCGAGCTCTTCGCGACTCCAGAGACGAGCGATGACAACTACGAGCCCCCGACCTTGCGTCGCTCTCGGAGCAGGGCGGGCTCATCAGGCCGCCGTCGCAACTGATCTGTATGGGGTTGGCGCCGGTGCCTGATGGCCCATTGTTGATGATGGCGTCTTTTGCAGAGGCACGTGTAGTTAGCGTTCTTTAGGATTTTCTCTTTGTTCCCTACGAGGAATTGAAGAACAGACCCCGTGGGGGTTTGTAAGGTGCTTGTAGTTCCATTTGTTAATATGATCCTTATCGTGAAGCGGTGAGAAATGCTCGTCCCGTCTTAGCTTAGTTCCTCCTTTCGAACCTCGTGAGGACTTGACACTCTGCGCTAACAGGTCCCGGTCCCAAGGCAGGCTTCAGCCATCGCTGGTATGCCAGGTCGCGATGCCGTGGTCAAGGCCAGGAGGTGAGCGGCCCGGGGTCTAGTAAGAGCCCCTGAGTCGCGATGCTCAGGAAGTCCCCTTTAGTGCTCAAGCAGTCATCGTTCGGTGAGAAAGGAGGGCGACGTTGCCAAAACGGAACCACATTAGGCGTGAGGTTGGTGTTGCAATAGCTAGTATGTTAGGAGGATGACTTATCTCGAGGGTTAGAAGCCACTCCTTGGCGCGGCGCTAGGCCCACGCTTCAGTAGCTGAGGAGTTCCCTGGCGAGGTCCCGACGCGCTTCTTCCTTCTCGCCTTTGCTCCCCTTCGTGCTCTACGTCCTCAGGTCCCAGGCCTCGAGCGAGCTCAGCCGTTGCTGGTATGCCAGGTCGCGATGCCGTGGACAAGGCCAGGAGGTGAGGGTTGGAGAGCCAGTAAGAGCCCATGAGTCGCGATACACAGGTACCGCCCCCCTTTAACGTGCAAGCGGTTCGCGCGGGCGAGAGTGAAGGAGATGCTACGAAGGCCTCGCCCGACGCTGCTCCTCAAAGAGATACTGCGAGCTCATCACAAGAAAACGAGAGTTTGCCGTTACAGTTGTCAGCCAGTTGCTGGTTGCTCTGGAAGGGTGAGAGGCGCTGAAGGCTTGGTGAGGTGGCGCCTTGTGGGGTTGCCGGGGCCAGAGCTCAGCCATTCAGGTTTACTGACGTTGTAGGGACGGACCCATGCGCAAGCATCGTGCCATTAGGGAGCAGCCCCATCAGTTGGTGCCAATCGAGCGGGCGATTAGGTCAAGCACGTTAATCATGAAGGAGCAGATCCAATTAGATACGCATAGAAAGAGGCGAACGCCGCTGGGTCGGACACGAGCGACTTGGGGATGATGTAGCCCGAGGGGCGCCCCCGATAAAGTAAACTAAAAACATAAACTCAAGGGATACATGCCGCAGGGACAGACCCATGCGGCCTGGGAATGATGCAGCCCTGGGGGGGCTCCCAGCTGAAAATGAAACTTGAGGGATGTCACCTGATGATGTTGAAGATGAAAGGATGTTGAAGTAGCGGACGGCGTGCGCTGCGGAAGCCGATCTTCACGAGCCCCCAGGCCTAGGAGCCTCGGGAGGCTCCTGAGGCGCTGGTGGCTCTTCGCGGACCATCTCCATCTCCGCCAGGATTGTGGAATGCATGGCTGCTTGATCCTCCAGGATGCTCCTCATGAGGCGCTGACGCCCAGCAGCCGCGTTCGGCAGGCTGTAAGGCATGCGAGCATAGTTGTGGGGTGGACCTTCGCAGCATCCCACGTGTGAGGGCCAGAGGCGCTCCTGAGAGGTGGCTCGGTTGAGTCCTGGTATGTTGATGCAGACGCGCAGCCCACCATCCTCGCCTGGATGGGGAGCTACTGCGGGTAAGCGGCGGCTGCCACTCATGACTCTTGACTCCTGCAGCTCCTGAATGATCTCATTGACGAGCTCCTGAGGGTTTGGCCCTCCTTGGCTCACCCCTTCCTGCAGGAAACGTGTTTTGAAACACGCCTACAAGTGGTGCCCGAGCGCCTCCCTCGTGATCTTAGCAAAGTCGATGGCCCTCCAGGAGAGAGTCCTCGAGCCTTGCTCAAAGAGGGCGTCGGGCGTGCCTTCCTATGCGACGGAAGGAGGCGCCCCCAGAACAGGCGCATACCCTGAGGGGATTTCCTCTTGAGGGGTCGGACCAGGTGATGTCTTCTTCTTCTCAGGGGAAGCCTTGGGAAACCTCCTGCTCCTGTGATCTGGGTCTTCAATTGATGTGGCTTGGAAAGCATGCTCCAGAGAACCCACAATGTTTCTCTCTTCACAAGGCACTGTGATGACTCTACCGCTTCCTGGCATCTTGAGGACATTGTAGCCGTGATGAGTCACAGCCATGAACTTGGCCAAGGCTGGGTACCCGAGGATGGCATTGTACGGCAGGCGAATGTGAGCGACGTCGAAGTCAATGAGCTCGGTGAGGTAGTTGTCGCACTTCTCGAAGGTGACAGGAAGGCTGACCTGCCCTATCGGAACCGTGGAACCATCGGTGACTCCTGAGAAAGGCTTGGTTGGCTGCAGCTGATTGTATGGCACTTGGAGATTGTTGAACGCCTCGACGGATAGGACATTGAGCCCTGCCCTGCTGTTGATGACGGTCCTGGTGACTTGCACATTGCTGATGATTGGGGAGCAAAGCATCGAGAGGACTCCGGCTGTGGCTGCGCATGTGAGCTAATCCACTGAACTGAACATGATGGCGCACGCTGACCACCTGAGAGGGCGTGTGGCCCCAAGCTTGGGGAGGACTGCATTCACTTCGCGAGCAAACTGTTTGAAGATGCCCTAAGAGGCCGGGGCTTGAGCGCCACCCAAGATGCAAGCGATTGCGCGCCGCTCCTGGAAGCCTCCAGCCCCCTCGTCCTGATGATGGTCTTCATTCCTCCTCGGCTATGGTGGCAGAGGAGGGAGACCCGCGTTGCCTTGTGGGCGATCCTCGCGAGGCTGATCCCTTCAACCCCCCTCGCGAGGTGGGTCCCTCAAACCTCCCTCACGAGGCTGGTCCTGCCAGCGGTCCTTGCGAGGTCGGTCACAGCACCCTTGGCGAGGGCCACGATCTTCCCATCGTCCTCCATCTCTTCCTCCTCCTCGTCCAGAGCCCCGGTCGCTGCGCTCGAGGCGTCGGCCGGCACGCACGTCCCGCACGGCCCTGAGCTCTTGGCATTCGTTGGTGTTCTGGGTGTGGAGGTCGTGGTACACGCAATACCGGCTGCCCTTGGATGACTCAGGCTGATCCCTACCTCGCTTGGTGTCCGGCTCTGCCGCAAGCATGGCAGCCCCCTTGCGCTTCACGTCCTTGACCTGGGGATTCTTCTCTTCTGGGTCAGCAGCTTGAGGAGGGAAAGGCGCCCTTCCTCAGCCCTAGCGCACTTGGTCGCCAAGTTGAACAGCTCCAGGGAGGTGCACAGGTCCTCATGGATCGCAAGCTCCTCCTTCATCTTGACGTCACGTATGCCGTCGGAGAAGGCTGAGATGATGGCCTCCTCCGACACCTTGGGGATCTTAAGACGAGCGTTGTTGAAGCGCTGGATGAACTTCTGCAGGGTCTCTCCCGGCTGCTGCTTGATGCAGCGCAAGTCGCTCATGGCCGGGGGCCGGTCGTGGGTGCCTTGGAAGTTGGCGATGAATCGGGTGCGCATGTTGTCCCAGGAGGATATCGTGCCAGGAGCCAGGTTCAGGAGCTAGGTGCGGGCGCCGTCCTTGAGCGCCATGCGGAACCAGTTCGCCATAACCTTCTCGTCCCCGTTGGCGGCTTCGATGCCCAGCTCATAGAGCTGGAGGGACTCAGCAGGGTCGCCGTGCCATCGTAGCAGGGGGGCAGATCTAGCTTGAACTTGCCCGGCCAGGCCACGCTGCGCAGCTCGGCAGAGAAGGCATGGCAGCCTGCAATGGCCGCGGGAGCCCTTTGGTGATGGAGAGCTTGATCTTGCGGGTCTCCGTGTGCTGCCACCAGGAGCAGCGCGACGTCTTGGCACGCTGGAGTAGGAGCGCGTTCGTGCCGAGAGTGCAGGGGCTCCCGCGCCAGGAGCAGCGCGGTGTGCACGTCCGCAGGAGCGCGAGGGGCATGGGACGAGGAGCCGGCTGGAGTCAGTGACGGGGTGGCGGTGCAGCCTTCTCGCCGCACAGAAGGATGCAGGGACGACGCCTACTGCTCGTTCCCCACCGGGCCGGTGGCGGCGTTGATGGAAGGCGACGAGGAACGGCGGGGGCACCCGCCGACGGTGGCCGTTTGGGCAACGCGAGTGGCGAGAGCGGCCCGGCGCTCGGCGCGGGCTCGACGAGCGTCTGACATGGATGCGACGGGCAGTGAAACGCGAGGCGACGGAAGGCAGATTCTGATGCACCCCTACCTGGCGCGCCAAATGTCGGATTTCGGGTTCCGGCAGACCCTCAAGGTTCGAACTGATCACACCTCCTGCCTACCCATGTCTCGTCGCCTCGCAAGTATCCAAAGCTACACGAAGAACAACACAAGGGACATGAGATTTATACTGGTTCAGGCCACCATTGTGGTGTAATACCCTACTCCAGTTTGTGGTGTGTGGATTGCCTCAGGGGCTGATGATGATGAGCAGTACAAGGAAGAACAGCCTCGCGAGGGTCTGTTCTTGGGTGGAGCGATGAACTGCTAGGGGAGTTCAGTCGCCTCTCTCTCTCTATCTCCGGACGCAGATGCCCAAAATCTCCTCTCCCCTCACCCTGTGGGTGGCTAGTCCTATTTATAGGCGGAGGCCCTGGGCCTCTTCCCAAATATTGAGCAGGAAAAGCGCTAACAATTGGCCACTTTGAAGAGGAACATCTAGTACACTTATCCTGACTAAAGTTGGTCCTCGCCTGCCAAAGACCCTGACGATGACGCCGGCTTGGGCTCCACGATGACCTCCGTTCTGCCGTCCTGCTGGTGTTGGTCTTGTTGCACCGAAATGGTTGCCTTTGCTTGATACTCTTGCCTGCGCTTGCCCCCTTTGCACCAAAGAGGAAACAAGGACTCTGCGCAGGCCGGCGCCCGCCTGGCCTCGGTCGTCATGGCTTGCGTCACGGCCACCTCGTGAGGTACCCCGCCTTGATCTCTCCGCCTCCTCGCGAGCCAGCCTGACAAGGCTGTGCCCGAGGAAGCCTCCTGTCGTCCGCCCCACGAGGCTTGGCCCCTCGCGAGGGTCTTGAGCATATGTTGATGAAGATGGGTCGTACTGGGCCACTCCTTGAGCCACGCCGCAGGCCACAGGCAGGCAAGTCTGGGTACCCCCGTGCCCAGAACGCCGACAACGTCAGCTCGGCGTCGCGGTCCCTTACGGCATCCCCCCGAGCCTTCATCTCCTCCTCCTTCACCTAGCGGTCGCGATCTCCTTTGGCGTGCTTATCGTGCAAGCCCCGCAGCTCGGCCTCCAGGGCCTTGCAGCGGTCCTGGGTTACCGTGGCATCCTTCAATGCCGCATCGCGGGCGGCTGCAGCCAGGGTGGCGGCTTGCTTCTCCTCCTCAGAGGCTACCGTGGCCCGCCTCAGCGCCACTCGGATGGAGGCGTCAGATTGAACCCAGCCGGAGACCAGCTCCAGGCGCCCGGCTACGAGGTGGGAGTCGGTGACTTGAAGGTCTCCTCGCAGCTGGCCCAACTCGGAGAGGGCACGGTCCAAAACAGCAGAGGAGGCAGAAGAACCCGGAACTAGCGGTGCAGGAGGCGAAGGCAGTAGCGTAATCACGGCTCGGGAGACTGGGGGCTCCTGAGCCTCGGCTACCTCAGCAACAGCATCAGGCGCCGGCACCTCCGGAGCCAGCAGGACCATGGGGGCTGGCACCCCGACAGAGCGCTCCTCCAAGCCTCGCGAAGACGATCGGGCAGGGGAGGTGCGAACTTCACCGCCTCCCCTTCCCAGAGATGAAGGAGCGGCCGCGGCAGATGAGCCTGCCCCAGACGGAGTCGCCGTGTCCTCCTTCTTCTTCTTCGCCGCAACTGGCGGCCTAACCAAGTGATGGAGAAATGTCAAGCCCCGGCAGCCAAAACAAGAACAAGACGGAGTTCAAGCACTTACTGGTCGATCGCGGCATAGGTCACCGCCCTTGTCACATCCCTAGTTCTGGTATGCTCTGAGCTAGCTAGTCATGTGTTGCATCATGTTTATCTCCTCTTAAACTTGAAATGAGGAAAGTGAAAGCCTCAGAAATCAATTTAAAAGAGGGGCAAGAACCCTTAAAATTGCATTCATTGTTTCCAACATGCTTTCATAAATGTTTGATAATTTTGGCAAGGCTTTGAAGACCAAACCAAAAATAGTGAACATTTATGTGGAATATTTTGGGCACTGAATTTAAATCATTATTGTATTTGAATCTGGAATTATATTCATAATATATGGGATATATTTTCAAATAACTTTGAAATGTTTTATGTGCTGTTGGAAAAGTCCATCTAGCAACATAAATTATTCAGAGGATATTTGGCACTGTTTTGAATTTGTTTAAATTTGAAAACAGTGGCAAAGAAAAAAAAAAGAGAAAGCCTACCTGGCGCTTACCTGTCCAGCCCAGCCGGCCCAGCTCCTCCCGCTGGCCCAGCCCGCCGCCGCCTCCCTCCCCTGTCGTCTTCCCCCCCCCCTCGCCCCGAAGCTGCTCGGTGGCGCGCGCGGCCACGCGCCCCGGCCACCTCCTCCCTCCCAGCCTGCCTGACTCCTCCTCGACACCCCGGAGACAGCCACG
>NC_041389.1:165322848-165328875 GCF_002162155.2 Triticum dicoccoides
GAGTGTTTAGGTAGGCCGTGGCCGACACCCACGTTGGGCTTCCGCTTGAAGGTTGCCGAGTACATGTCGTGTAAACGGCGGTAAGTGGTGAGAGCGTGTGTGAAGAAGTACACCCCTGCAGGGTTAATATCATCTATTCGAATAGCCGTGTCCGCGGAAAAGGACTTCTGGGTTGCTTATATCAGTTCATAGACAAGTGAAAGTGGATACTCTAAAATACGCAAGATAAGCGTGAGTGCTATGGATGGCGTTCTCGTAGGGAGACGGGAGCGGATCCATAGTGGTGTATTGATATGGTGAATATGTGGACTCGTGTGCGCCACCTCAAAAGAGTTGCTTGCAGTCGTAGTTTAGGATAGCCACCGAGTCAAAGCTGGCTTGCTGCAGTTAAACCCCACCATCCCTTTGTTGAAAATGATGCATATGTAGTTAGTTCTGATGTAAGTCATGCTGGGTACATTTGTACTCACGTTTGCCTATTTTATGTTTTTGCAGAGAGACTTCAGTCTCACTAGTAGTTCCACGTGGACTTCGACGTTTAGCTTGTTACCTCAGCTACGATCTTGTGCCCTCGGCAGGATCTGATAGATAGTCAGGCTTCTCAGCCTTTTTCATTTATAGATGTCTGTACCCAGACATGATAGCTTCCGCTTGTGCTTTGACTTGTATGCTCTGAGTGTTGGGTCATGAGACCCCTGTTTGTAATATCTCGCTCCTCGGAGCCTATTGAATAGACTACGTGAGTCGTAGAGTCATTTTGTGATGCCATGTTGTATTGCACATATCGAGCATATTGTGTGTATGTTATTGAAATGCTTGGTATGTGTGGGATCTGACTACCTAGTTGTTTATCTTTAGTAGCCTCTCTTACCGGGAAATGTCTCCTAGTGTTACCGCTGAGCCATGGTAGCTTGCTACTGCTCTGGAACACTTAGGCTGGCCGGCATGTGTCCTTCTTCGTTCCTGTGTCTGTCCCTTCGGGGAAATGTCACGCATTGAGTACCGGAGTCCTGTTAGCCCGCTACAGCCCGGTTTACCGGAGTCCTGCTAGCCCAGTGCTACAGCCCGGACCCACTTGCTGATGACCGACATGTTCGAAGCTGGGTCATGGATGCCTGTCCCTGTAAGTCTATGCCACTTTGGGTTTACGACTAGTCATGTCAGCCCGGGCTCTTTATCATATGGATGCTAGCGACACTATCATATACGTGAGCCAAAAGGCGCAAACGGTCCCGGGCAAAGGTAAGGCGACACCCGTGGGGATACCGTGCGTGAGGCCGCAAGGTGATATGAGGTGTTACCGGCTAGATCGATGTGACATCGAGTCGGGGTCCTGACAGCGTTGGTATCAGAGCCTGACTGCCTGTAGGATTACCAAGCCAAACTGGTCGAAGTTGAGTCTAGAAATTCTTTAGTTATATAAGGGAATTGATTGTGGGATGGAACGTAAGGCTCTTTTTACTCCTTATACCTCATGGCCTTCTGATCTCAGTCATCATCTTATCTTTCCTACAGGAATTAAGAGCTAGGCTATCTCTTCTTTCTATCAGGATCACGTATTACTAGTCCGCAGACTTATAGATTGTTGGGTTAAGCTTGAGTTCAGTTCCTACTACTTCCGTATGTTAATTGTTGATCTCGAAACCTTGATATTGTGCTTCTGAGTGGTTATGCCACCATTTTTGTGAATGTCTCAAATCTTTTCTGAGCATTTACAGCCGTTATGCTGTCCGAGTCATCCCAGGTTTCTAAGTAGTCTGATGCATTTGCAAATCCTTTTCCTCTGGTTTCAATGTCTTTTAGGCCAGGTTAATCACCCAAATTGTTGAGTTGAGGTAAGTTATTGCCTTGACATATAGGTTGGAGCTATTATTATGACCCTAGGTGTCTTAGGGGATCACCTATTAATCTAGCAATGTTTTGTGATCCCAGTGTGATGATTCTGGCCTTTATTCTCGGAAGCATCCCGTGATGCTACTTAGTAGTAGGTATTCTACTCCTGGGTTCCGAACCCGAGATTCACTCTACCTACTTCATGTGGATAGTAATTGCTAGTGCCTTTCGGATATTAGTAACCTTTGCGATAGTCCTTGAAGTCCGTGGTATCTTCTTCTTCCAAATACCATGAACTACTTATGGCAGATGTTTATTGGATCAAAAAAAATTCACAATTAGAGTACTCTTGAGGAGTTCTCCATTCATAAATCGTGACTCTGCCAGTTCTACCTTTCTGCATGGGTTATCCGGAAGAAATATGTTGAACTTGGTTCGACATACTAATCTATGCATCCACAACTCAGAAAGTTATATGTTCCTTTGAGTTGTTCTCTTTAGTTGCATTCTGACCCTCGTCTATCAATTGATAGTCAAGAGTATGCGTGCGTTCGTTCATCGATGCCTATGACTCTTGTGGTGTGTCAAGCCATTCTATTCCGGAATGACTAGGAGAAACAAACTCCAGTACCTCTTCCATATCTAGGATTGGGTCAAAGTAGTTGTATTCCGCAGATCAAATGCCAATCCAGCTTTTGGTTCTGCTCTACCTTGGAGTATTACATATTTTATATCGAGATTGTTATAGGAATTGCACACCATCCCATGAACTCTTGGTACAGTGACACTTCTTGCCATCACTGTTCATTCCTCGGCCCTCGTGTTGATGCAACCGGAATACCGACAAATGAATTGTGATGTGTGAAATCAATACTGCTAGCAACTCTGTTGCTTGGTAGTTAAAGGATAATAATTTCATTCTTAGCATGTTGGTTAGTGAATCATCATTCTAGGACTGATCGTGCTACCTAGTCCTTATTTCGGTGCACCCTTCGATTGATGAGTTAGGATCTTGTCAAGTCCTCACTCATTTGATCATACCGTCTTGCCCTGAGAGGCAAGATTGTTCTCGAGCTTAGTAACATACCGGTGGTTCGTGATTTTCCGAATATCTTCTCGGAAGTATTACCAGGTTGTTACCTGACTGTTATGTTGAGCTCGTGATCAAGTTGGTTTCTTGTGAACCACCTTCTCTCCAAGAATCTGTGTTAGATATCCCTGAGCTAGTTGGTTAAGCTAGACAACAACTTGGAGAGTTGGAAGATAAAAGCTTGCCTGACTTAGTTCGTTCCAAAGGGATATTCTTGTGTAGTGTGTGTTGAAGAAAGATGATATCTTCATCGATTGGTCCTTGTGATCAGTTGCTGGACCTATTGTCTTATCAATCCTTTGATTTGAGTGTGGGCTATCGTCAAATCAAATCAGTACCAACGATGCTCGTAATGTTGTCTTACTCGTGGTTGACCCCTCGAGCATACACCATTATATCTTTGGTCTGACCAATGCTATCACCGTGTTCACTTAACTATGGAATTCCTTTTAAAAGGAAACCTAGATGAATTGTTGTTGAGCCCATTGACAACATCCTTATCTCCTCCATAATTTTGTTGAACATTAAGCTAGTGTTGGAAACTTTTGAAAGCATTTGTTCATGCTAGCTCATGAAGCATATGTTTGGATGAAGGTAGTGACTTCCTTTAATTCATGTGCATCTGATGCAAGTTGCCGCCGTGGATTCGAGAAAGTCAATGTTGCTTTCTTTGGAATCATTCCAAATCAGTCATGCACACGTGCGAAGAATGCTGTGGTTTGAAGACTTGCAACCTTCAATCTATATGTATCCCTAGCACACCAAGCCACTGATTGATTTGTTCAAGGAGAAGGAGTTCCTTCATAAGAGCTAATCCGGACTTATGAAAGAACTTCGATACCCTCGTTGATGGTTCCCCCTCCTGAACTCGGTAGTGTTTTATTATAAGACTACCACGTGGTCATGCTTGTCTGGGACAACGTGTTCACATGTTTGTAGCAGAACCAGCTCATGTTTTGGAGCTTGCTATCGTAGTTCATCTCCCGAGAATCCCGCAACGCCATCTCGTCGATTTGTGTTGCAAACTTTCATCTTTCTTCCTAAGACTCGATGAGCCTGGAATATCCTAACACCAAGCAGAGCTGAATCTCAGGCAGATATGATGGTTGGAACATTTCCCAAGAACTATAATATTGGTCCCTCGATAACCGGTAAAGTGGATGTCGTGGCCAACACACCCAGCTGGAAGACCTGTTATTATAATATCTTGATTGATGAAGTTGGCCACCTCCCCATAGGGATTTCGTAGGATTTACTCCCTAGTTGCCCCTATGGATTTCTGTATTCCGAAGTCCGACCTTTTTACTTGATGTTCTAGATATCAACCCATATCTATGGGTGGATTACGCTAGCACATCAAGGAGAACATTAGAAGCGGAGTGCTAAATGTCTCTCGGTCGATCATCCAGATTTTATTTCCTTGGCCCCGCCAAGGGTGAAATTTGAGAAAGTGTTATCCTCCTTTGCATCTGCATCGTCCATCACCATTCATCATGGTAGCAAGTTGTGTTGCCAGGATCCTTGACACGGATGTGGGTAAAACCTTGATGAATATGGAAATGCTCAAGTTCTTGAGAGCACGCACAAGCGTTACGTGTTATCATCGGCTCTAACTGGGATTACTCTCAGTTTCCTCGGCAATGCTATGACCTCTTCAAACAGTCAATTCACTCTTTATTGTTGGGTTCTTCCCCAGTTACTAGAATCATTCCTAGCATTTGCATTTAGTTCCTAGCTTGCACCGCCAATGTGCCATTCTACCATGGGTCTCTTCCATTTCCGGTGATAAGCAAATTCATCCATTACGTTGTCTTCAACAAGGTAATCCACATCATCCAAGTCCGAGTATGCCATTCTACCGACCCCCTCCAAACGATCGCTCGAGAATTGCCTTAGGCTGGTTTAAAGAGTTTCAATGATCTCTGAATCAAAAGTAATTCTTTTTGCCACTTAAGGGGATATCTCTACGAGTCACCTTCCCTAAGGTGTATCGTTATGGTATCATGGCAACTCAACCCCTCGCTACGTTGACAATCGTTTACCACCTTCTTAGGTATGAAATTGTTGTCTACCTAGTGAACCCTTGTCATCTGCTTCACTCCATTCCTATGGGTGCGTGCTTCGTCTCTCAGCACGAGAGATGTTGCTATGTCTCATTCCGTGGGTTAATCCTGGGTTGTTCGACCTTCGAGAAGAACAATTCTTTTAGGGTCTTTCCTTTCCCCTCGTTGTCATGATAGCTGGAGTTCTCAGAGCAAGACGACAAGACAAAGATGGTGTTCAAATCAACGTTCATTTGAAGTGCAACCTGGATCGTGAAGATTGTGCTAGTTTGCGTTCCCCTTTCACCCTACCCTACGCTTGAATCTCGAGACGAGATTCTTGTTTAGTGGGGGTGAGTTGTCACATCCCTAGTTCTGGTATGCTCTGAGCTAGCTAGTCATGTGTTGCATCATGTTTATCTCCTCTTAAACTTGAAATGAGGAAAGTGAAAGCCTCAGAAATCAATTTAAAAGAGGGGCAAGAACCCTTAAAATTGCATTCATTGTTTCCAACATGCTTTCATAAATGTTTGATAATTTTGGCAAGGCTTTGAAGACCAAACCAAAAATAGTGAACATTTATGTGGAATATTTTGGGCACTGAATTTAAATCATTATTGTATTTGAATCTGGAATTATATTCATAATATATGGGATATATTTTCAAATAACTTTGAAATGTTTTATGTGCTGTTGGAAAAGTCCATCTAGCAACATAAATTATTCAGAGGATATTTGGCACTGTTTTGAATTTGTTTAAATTTGAAAACAGTGGCAAAGAAAAAAAAAGAGAAAGCCTACCTGGCGCTTACCTGTCCAGCCCAGCCGGCCCAGCTCCTCCCGCTGGCCCAGCCCACCGCCACCTCCCTCCCCTGTCGTCTTCCCCCCCTCGCCCCGAAGCTGCTCGGTGGCGCGCGCGGCCACGCGCCCCGGCCACCTCCTCCCTCCCAGCCTGCCTGACTCCTCCTCGACGCCCCGGAGACAGCCACGCGCCTCCCCGACCCCCTCTCACTTCTCCCTCGCTCTCTGGACCTCCCTCCCCCTCGCTCCTCTGTTTCCCCT
>NC_041389.1:165332209-165509758 GCF_002162155.2 Triticum dicoccoides
CTAGTTGTTTATCTTTAGTAGCCTCTCTTACCGGGAAATGTCTCCTAGTGTTACCGCTGAGCCATGGTAGCTTGCTACTGCTCTGGAACACTTAGGCTGGCCGGCATGTGTCCTTCTTCGTTCCTGTGTCTGTCCCTTCGGGGAAATGTCACGCATTGAGTACCGGAGTCCTGTTAGCCCGCTACAGCCCGGTTTACCGGAGTCCTGCTAGCCCAGTGCTACAGCCTGGACCCACTTGCTGATGACCGACACGTTCGAAGCTGGGTCATGGATGCCTGTCCCTGTAAGTCTGTGCCACTTTGGGTTTACGACTAGTCATGTCAGCCCGGGCTCTTTATCATATGGATGCTAGCGACACTATCATATACGTGAGCCAAAAGGCGCAAACGGTCCCGGGCAAAGGTAAGGCGACACCCGTGGGGATACCGTGCGTGAGGCCGCAAGGTGATATGAGGTGTTACCGGCTAGATCGATGTGACATCGAGTCGGGGTCCTGACAGCCCTCTTGCCAAGCTTGATGCCCGAGAGCTTCATGGTCCGGGGTGTTGCCTCAAGAGGTCCAGGAGCAGGAGAGGGCGCATCAGAAGGGCTGGAGGCGGCTTCAGGTGGTGCCTGGGAAGGAGCAGCCCCTCGGGAGATCAGCATCGACCTGTCCTTCTTCGGGATCGTGGGTGGATCCTCTTCCTCCCGCGTGGCATCAGCCTCGTCGTCGTCCGGCAAGGTGCGGAGGATGCTGGCCCTGCACCAGGGAGATGTCTCCCCCGTCCCCTCAGTGGTCTCCTCTGATTCGCGCTCCTCTACTTCTTCCTCTTCCTCCCCTCCTCCGCAGGAGTCACCTAAAGACAATTCCACCGGTGCCGTCGCCCCCCGAGCCACAGGAGGCACCGTCGGCACCAGGCCGTGCCCATCAAAGGTGGGCATGGCATCCACCACCTGTTTCCAGTCATCACGGAGGAATGGAAGCAGGGGCACCCCCTAGACCTTCCTGGTCGTCCCCAACCAGGAGGCGAAGGGCTGCGGCCAGATCCTCATCGGCCAAGGCCGTCGGGCTTAGGTGAAGCTCATCATTCGCGCACCCGAGCATCCACAGCGGGCGTGAGTGTGCCTGAAGCAGAGCCACCCGCTGTGTCAAGAACTCCCTCAGGAGTGTGTCCCCTGTCAGCTTCGCCGCCTTCGCGTTGCCCGGCTTCAAGTCGGCGTTCATCTTCTCCAGCACCAACTTCGCCCGGTCGTCGGTATGGTTCGCGCGAGACCACCCCTCGTCAGACTGGGGCGCCATCGTTGGCAGCACCAACCGGGAGTGGATACATTTGGCGTCCATCATGACCCACTTGCTCTGGAAGTTGTCGACCCTCTTCCCAGTTTTCGAGATTGCATTGGCCTTGGAGTATGCGACGAAGTTGGCGCATGCTGAGGTGTGCACGCCATTGATTCAGAGGGAGAAGAAGTGGCATAGCAGAGCCACGGACGGCATCACCCCAACATGCGCCTCGCAGTAGTAGGCGAAAATCGACAAAAGGAGAATGGAGTTGGGATGGAGATGAAGGGCCTGCAACCTGTAACTACGGAGGATGGCGTACAAGAACTCGGAGAAGGGAGGAACCAGGCCGGCAACAACGACATTCATGACAAAGGGGTAGAAGCTGCTCCCCTTAGCCTCCGGCTCAGTGGAGCCAGCCCGGAGTTCGGTCTCCCCCATCTCGCTGCCCTCCGCCGCCGTCATCAGGCGTGTAGCGGCGAGATTCTTCTCCGACCTATTGGGGGCGTTCAGGGCCGGCGAATACCAAGCCGGCAACGCGTCAACCTTGACCTTGCGGGGCGGCATTGCTCGCTGAAGGGGAAGGAATAGAGCGGATCTGGAGATTTCGAAAGCAAGAGAGCAAGGAAGGGGATCTGGAGCAAGGTGAAGGAGAGCAATGAAGGAAAGCCATACCCAAGCCATGCTTTTGTCAGTCGGGCAGTTGCCGAGGCAGCATGGGGAAGCGGAGACGCCCACGTCCAATCAATCGCCACGCAGCGACCAAGGCCGCAGGCTGTTGGGGCACGCGGCGCTCCTCACTTGCCCTTTGTCTTCGCTGCTAAGCCAAGTTCGAGCACGCCTTGGGCCCGGGGGCTACTGTCGGCGTTCTGGGAACGGGGGTCCCCATACTTGCCTGCCTGCGGCCTGCAGCATGGCTCAACCAGTGGCCCAGTATGTCCCGTCTTCATCAACAAACACTCAAGACCCTCGCGAGGGGCCAAGCCTCGCAGGGCGGACGACGCAAGGCCTCCTCAAGGGCGGCCTCACCAGGCAGGCTCGCGAGGAGGCGGAGAGATCAAGGCAAAGGGTACCTCGTGAGGTGCCCATGACACAAGCCATGACGATCGAGACTAGGCGGGCACCAGCCTGCGCAGTGTCCTCGTTTCCTGAAGATTTAAGCAGCAACCCAAGACAGAGTACAAGAAACCAAGATATTCGAGGAACCAAGACCAAGCCAGAGAAGCAAGATATTGTTAAGAGAAAGGCCTCCTTTGCCGGGAAGGTGAGCCCGGCAAGGGACGAGGCCACCCCCAGAACAAGATGACCAAGGCATCCCGACAGGGCCTGCTGGGTCTTGCGGAGGCTAAATCACCTCATCAAGCACTCCACCACGACTCACGTCATCCATTGGTGCAGTGTCAAGTTGCATAGTGAGTACATGGTAGCCATTCATGACATGGTAGCACCTATCTACTAGAAAACCTACAAACGACACACGTCCTATGACGTGTCAGACGAGCAGGCATGGAGCTGGCAGAGTAAGCCCGGCAAGGCTTGCCGGGTAGGGAACGATGCGACATTTAGTGGTGCATTTAATGCGCCCTGTCAGCCTGCAGAGTTAGGAATGATAGCACTATTTGCTATCTTATCAGTGTCTAATGACTGATATGCCAATGTGGTGACCCCTTAACCTATAAAAGGAGGCCCATGGCAACGGTAGAAGGGGGTAAGAGGTTAGAAGGTTGGATAATTCACACCCCCATACACGCGTAGTGGCTGCCGCCCTAAGGCAACCCTTGCCGGGTAAGTGTACTACGCTCCACCACCACATTTCCACCATCAATCCAACAAAAGCAGGAGTATGGTTTTACGCCTCGCGGTGGCCCGAACCTGGGTAAAACTGTCTGTGTGATCTATGTCGTGCTGCCTCACACTTGTCTGCTCATTGTGCAACGCGACGCCCCCCTACCAAAACCAGCAAGGGGCCTCCTGGTCCCATAGGTGGCCATGGTTTCCCGCGACAGAAGTGCAAATTGATTTGGTACAATACACGTTAGGCTTGTCCGGAAATTTCAACCCGCGCCTTGTTACCCCAAAATATTTAAGATATATCTTTGTCTCCTTGTGCTCCGAAAACTCCCTCCATCTCAACCCACGCCTTGCTATCCCAAAATTACAACATGCGCTAAAACTCCCACCTCCAGCAAATCCCGACACATGAAATGCCCGTGATACCCCTAAACCAAATGAACCGCCTAGCTTACGCCACATTTTGGACAAGTGCGCCCCTAAGCCATGGTAATCCCCCTCCCATCCCATCCATCGACCCATTCATACACCGAGGCCATGAAAACCCACGAAGCCCCACGCCATCCTACGTCGGCCACCCAGCCGGAGCCTCTTCCCAGACAACATCGTCCACAGCAGCATCTCAACGTCCCACATCCACCGCACCGGATGAGGATCCGTCGTCGATCTCGTCGTCCCGCCGGTTTCGCCACCCCGTCCTCCACCTCCAAGGAGCTGCCCCGACGTTCCGCTCGTCTTTTACACCACCTCCATTCCCACACCACTGTCTTCACCTGCACCACCAGAAGAGCTGCATTATTATCGATTCCTCAGAAGAAGCTGAGGCCTAATCGGCGCCACCAAACAGGTTCTACACTAATCGCCGCATTTTCTTCTTGATTCGATCTCACGATGCTGCCGGCACTCGGTCCTGAGCCTACAAGGCGCGGCTCCATCCACAGCGGTGACATTCACATCGGTATGAGCTGCTGCTGCTTTGGCTCTCGCTCGCTTTGCTGCTTTGCTCTTGCTCTCGGTCCCCCGCCTGGTCTACTCTTGCTCGCGCTGCTGCTCTCGCTCTTGCTCGCGCTCGCGCTGCTGCTCTCACTCTTGCTCTTGCTTGTGTTGCTGCTCTATTCTTGCACGCGCAGCTGCTGCACGAGCAGCAGATCCTGCTCCCCCTCGAGCCCTTGCAGCTGCTACCCAAGATGTTGCGACACAACCAGCTGCCCCGGCTCTCACACGCATTGCTACTCCGAGAGCTGCTACCGCTATTGCTTTTTTTGCTACTAGTGCTTTCAGTTTTGACAGTAAAACTTATTTTCGATAGAATAATTCAGTTTCGACAGTTAAATTCAGTTTCGACGGCAAAATTCAGTTTCGACAGTTAAATTCAGTTTCGACAGCACAATTAAGTTTCGAAAGTTAAATTCAGTTTCGACAGTTAAGTTCAAAGATGAGAGGCTGATGTATTTTACATCTAGCACTTTGTAGTTAGATATTTTACATCATCTATTGGAGATGCTATTAGAATTCCACTCAGGTTAACATTGTCTCTCTTGTCCCGCTTCATCCTCGCCATCGTACAACTCACCGGAGCTCCTCCAACGATGGAACCCTCCATCACAGTGGAGCAGTACCCCGGGCTCCATCTCCAGACGCCTAAGATCTTCTTCCCCTCCTCCGACAGCCAAATCAGCTGGAGCATCTTCACCAACCAACCTAATCATGCTGAGATCGACATGGCTTCGCCAAAGAGGTTGTACACTTGTTGCGTCACTTTTTTACTCTACCTGTTATATATATTGTCCACTGAGCACACGTGATAACATGAAATACGATTATTTTCTCCTATTATATGACAAGCAGTGAGGTACCAGGCAACTTAGCTATCCGTGATGGACTCTCTTGAATGCCATCATTATTTATCTCTACGCATTTGAGCTGTGCATTTGTAGATGGGCCTGGGAGTTGAGCTAGCAGGGCACTCGCCTGGGTCCAAAGTAGTAGAAGTAGCACAAAAAACATTTTTTGAGTGTAGGCTTTCCCCTGATCAAGCCTACCTACTAGAATCGCCAATGCTTGAAAGGATTAGTGAAGGAAATACATAGGAATTAGAAAGTTTCCTATGGTACTACTATTCATGCATTTGGTTCAAAGGAATGGAGCAAAGGAAAACTGTAGGATTTGTTCCGTTAGTGTCTCCTTGAAGAGAAACCATGGGAATTTTAATATCCACTTGTCCTCCTTTTTAATTTCATATACATGAAGCACAAGACTAAGGGATAATAGCATAATAGCATTATAACCTTAGATTTTCTTGTGTTTTGACTTAATCTCACCATGCTTCTTTGCATCATATGGTCTTCCAATTCTTGTGAACGAAACACCCAGATTGGCAGAAATCATGTGTTTTTAAATTCTCTGTCTTGCACGTGTCTTCCTATCCGATTCTTGTGCATTTCCAATCCTTGCATTGTTAGAATCCTCAAATTTAAACAATCCCTTACCCAATTACTTCTGTTACAGATATGTGGTCAAAGAAAACCTTGTGTGGTCTGTCCCATTCCTGTTTGTGATGTGTTCCACCCCAGCTCAGCTGCTCCAACGATGGAAGGGTTCACCACAGCAGGGATCCGCCCTCCAGACTGTCTTTCGCCGCCTCAGATCTTCTTCCCCACAGTCGGCAGCCACGACAAATGCATTACCATCGTCAACCGAGTAGATGACCTCGATGACTACACGGGTCCGCAAGAGAGGTCGCACTCTTTCGTGTCTACTTACATTATGCATCGCTTAATATTACATGCTACTTTATCGTCCTGTTCACCGATTACACTCTAAGTCAGCTCCAAACTAATGCTCAAACTTGAGTTTTTAAATGGTTGTGGGGTACATATCGGGGTTGCAATCAATAGTATCTATCTACTATCTGGTTAATGTCTGGTGTCTACTATGAGTTTCATGTTGGGTGAAAAACAAACAGTAAGAAGCCATTACTGTATTTTTTAACTTAAGCCATTATCTGCCTACTATCATTGGTTTTGGTTCTATCCATAGTTTTCTACCATAACTTTGGATTTCTGCATGCACTCCTTACCTAATCTCACTATGTTTTATTCCTATACATGCCAGTTATTGTACATAATGGAACTGGACATGTAGAGCAGAAGAGACGAGCCTTGCGTTGCAATTAAATTTGATGCAGACGTCGCTCCATGGTGGGCGCAAAGACAGCCCCCCTCCAGCCATTTCGGATTGTAATCAAGAGGAAGATAACTGTTCTGAGGGGGATTCAGAAGGAGAAGACCACTCCTATTTACCACCTGAGGTCTTCGCTCTAACTTGGCATGCTGATGTTGGTAATATCATGCATATGGTGCCTTGCATTGCTGATAGTCCCCAACGTATCTACAATTTTTGATTGTTCCATTCTATTATATTATCCATCTTGGATGTTTTATATGAATTTATACACTATTTTATATGATTTTTGGGACTAACCTGTTGACCTAGAGCCCAGTGCCATTTTCTGTTTTTTCCTTGTTTTTGAGATTTACAGAAAAGGAATACCAAACGGAGTCCAATTGACCTGAAAATTTATGGAGATTATTTTTGGACCATAAGAAGCCCACGGAACATCGAAGATGGACCAGAAGAGTATCGAGGCTACCACGAGGGTGGAGGGTGCTCCCTACCCTCCTGGGCGCGCCCCCTACCTCGTGGCTGCCTTGTGGACCCCCCTGACTTGTTCCCAACGACAACACCTCTTATATATCCCCAAACTTCAAGAACAGAACCAAGATTGGGAGTTCCGCCGCCGCAAGCCTCTGTAGCCACCAAAGACCAGTCGGGACCCTGTTCCGGCACCCTGCCGGAGGGGGATCCATCACCGGTGGCCATCTTCATCATCCCAACGCTCTCCATGATGAGGAGAGAGTAGTTCACCCTGACGGCTGAGGGTATGTAGCAGTAGCTATGTGTTTGATCTCTCTCTCTCTCTCTCTCTCTCTCTCTCTTTCTCGTGTTCTTGATTTGGCACGATCTTGATGTACCACGAGCTTTGCTGTTATAGTTGGATCTTATGATGTTTCTCCCCCTCTACCTTCTTGTAATGGATTGATTTTTCCCTTTGAAGTTATCTTATCATATTGAGTCTTTAAGGATTTGAGAACACTTGATGTATGTATTGCATGTTCTTATCTGTGGTGACAATGGGATATTCACGTGATCCACTTGATGTATGTTTTGGTGATTGAGGGAGTCCTGGACTAGGGGGTGTCCGGATAGCCGAACTATCATCATCGGCCGGACTCCAAGACAATGAAGATACAAGATTGAAGACTTCGTCCCGTGTCCGGATGGGACTTTCCTTGGCGTGGAAGGCAAGCTTGGCGATACGGATATGTAGATCTCCTACCATTGTAACCGACTCTGTGTAACCCTAGCCCTCTCCGGTGTCTATATAAACCGGAGGGTTTTAGTCTGTAGGACAACAACAATCATACCATAGGCTAGCTTCTAGGGTTTAGCCTCCTTGATCTCGTGGTAGATCCACTCTTTTACTACCCATATCATCAATATCAATCAAGCAGGAGTAGGGTTTTACCTCCATCGAGAGGGCCCAAACCTGGGTAAAAACATCGTGTCCCTTGTCTCCTGTTACCATCCGCCTAGACGCACAGTTCGGGACCCCCTACCCGAGATCCGCCGGTTTTGACACCGACATTGGTGCTTTCATTGAGAGTTCCTCTGTGCCGTCACATATAGGCCCGATGGCTCCTTCGATCATCAACAACGACGCGGTCCAGGGTGAGACTTTTCTCCCGGGACAGATCTTCCTATTTGGCGGCTTTGCACTGCGGGCCAATTCGCTTGGCCATCTGGAGCAGATTGAAAGCTACGCCCCTGGCCATCAGGTCAGATTTGGAAGTTTGAACTTCACGGCTGACATCCGCGGCGACTTGATCTTCGACGGATTCGAGCCACAGCCGAGCGCGCCGCACTGTCTCGATGGGCATTATATAGCTCTGCTGCCGGACAGTGCCCTGGACGCCGCACATGAGTCCGCTCCGACCATTAATTTGGAGCCGATTGCGTAGATCGAGGATGGGTGGCTAGACACCGCCTCGGGGGCTGCTACATCTACGGCGATGGAGCCGAATACCGACCTTGTCCCTTGTAAAGCTCATGACTCCGAGGTGCCGGACTCCTCGCCAGACTCCGAACCTCCTGCGCCCTTACCAATCGAATCTGATTGGGTGCCGATCATGGAGTTCACCGCTTCGGACATCTTTCAGCACTCGCCTTTCGGCGACATCCTGAATTCACTAAAGTATCTCTCATTATAAGGAGAGTCCTGGCCGGGTCACGGTCAGGACGGTTGGGATGCGGACGACGAAGAAATTCAAAGCCCACCCACCACCCACTTTATCGCCACTGTCGACGATCTAACCGACATGCTAGACTACGACTCCGAAGACATCGACGGTATGGACGACGATGCCGGAGACGACCAAGAACCAGCGCCTACTGGGCACTAGAAAGCCACCTCGTCATACGACATATACATGGTGGACACCCCAAAGGATGGGAATGGCGATGGAACAGCGGAGGAGGATCCCTCCAAGAAATAGCCTTAGCGCCGGCGTCACCGGTGCCGCTCTAAATCCCGCCACAGCAAGAATGGAGATTCCGGCACCGGAGACAATAACACCCCAGACAGTGCCGAAGACAACCCCCTCCAGCAAGATTCAGCACAGAAGGACGGAGAAGCCATCCCTCATGAGAGAGCGGCAAACAAAGAGGTGGAGGAAGATAATTACATGCCTCCCTCCGGAGATGAGGCAAGCCTCGACGACAACAAATTCGTCGTGCCTGAGGATCCCGTCGAACAAGAGCGTTTTAAACGCAGGCTTATGGCCATGGCAAACAGCCTCAAGAAAAAGCAGAAACAGCTTAGAGCTGATCAAGATCTGCTAGCCGACAGATGGACTGAAGTCCTTGTGGCCGAAGAGCATGAACTCGAATGCCCGTCCAAAAGCTACACCAAACGCAAGCTGCTCCCCCGATTAGAGGAGGAGGCATATAAACCTACATCACCAGCGCACAATACGGCCGACCGGCCACCTCGTGGCCGCGATAGAGAGGCCTCTAGGCCTTCCACTAAAGCCATACCCCGGCATCGCTCGAAAAGTACGAAGCCACGGGGGAATGCGCCGGACTTGCAAGACATATTGGAGGATAAGGCAAGACAATCAAGATCGATCTACGGATCGCGTGGGCGCCCCACGATGCGCGACGACGACCGTCGCGCCGGATACAGCAACTTCGGCCGGGCCGAACATAGTAGACAAAGCTCGCTTGAGCTACGTCGTGATATAGCCCAATATAGAGGCGCCGCACACCCACTATGCTTCACAAATGAAGTAATGGATCATCAAATCCCCGAAGGGTTCAAACTCGTGAACATTGAATCCTACAATGGCACAACAGACCCCGCGGTTTGGATCGAAGACTATCTCCTTCATATCCACATGGCCCGCGGTGACGATCTTCACGCCATCAAATATCTCCCACTCAAGCTTAAAGGACCAGCTCAGCATTGGCTTAACAGCTTGCCAGCAGAATCAATTGGGTGTTGGGAGGACCTGGAAGCCGCATTCCTCGACAAATTCCAGGGCACATATGTTCGACCACCAGACGCTGATGACCTAAGCCGCATAATTCAGCAGCCAGACGAATCGGCCAGACAATTCTGGACACAGTTTTAACAAAGAAAAATCAAATCGTCGACTGTCCGGATGCAGAGGCCCTCGCAACCTTCAAACATAACATCCACGATGAGTGGCTTGCCCGGCACCTAGGACAGGATAACCCGAAATCCATGGCAGCCCTCACATCACTCATGCCCCACTTCTGCGCGAGAAAGGACAGCTGGCTAGCCCGCAGTAACAACCTCAGCAAAAATTCTGGCAGTCCAGATACCAAGGACCGCAATGGCAGGTCGCGTCGCAACAAGAACAAACGCCACGTTAACTGCGATAACACTGAGGATACGGCAGTCAACGCTGGATTCAGAGGCTCCAAACCCGGTTAGCGTAAAAAGCCATTCAAAAGAACTACTCCGGGTCAGTCCAATTTGGACCGAATACTCGACCGCTCTTGCCAGATACACGGCACCCCCAAAAAGCCAGCCAATCACACCAACAGGGATTGTTGGGTATTCAAGCAGGCAGGCAAGTTAATTGCTGAAAACAATGACATGGGGCTGCATAGCGATGACGAGGAAGAGACCCGGCCGCCGAACAATAGAGGACAGAAGGATTCCCCCCCACAAGTGCGGACGGTGAACATGATATACGCAACCCACATACCCAAAAGGGAGCGGAAGCGTGCACTCAGGGACGTATACGCGATGGAGCCAGTCGCCCCAAAGTTTAATCCATGGTCCTCTTGCCTGATCACTTTTGATCGAAGGGACCACCCAACCAGCATCCGCCATGGCGGATTCGCCGCATTGGTTTTAGACCCAATCGTTGATGGATTTCACCTCACCAGAGACCTGATGGACGGCGGCAGCAGCCTGAACCTGCTTTATCAGGATACAGTGTGCAAGATGGGCATAGACCCCTCAAGGATTAAACCCACAAAGACGACCTTTAAAGGCATCATACCAGGTGTAGAGGCCAATTGTACAGGCTCAGTTACACTAGAAGTAGTCTTCGGATCCCCGGATAACTTCCGAAGCGAGAAGTTAATCTTCGACATGGTTCCATTCCGCAGTGGCTATCATGCTCTGCTCGGACGGACCGTGTTTGCAAAGTTGAACGCGGTGCCGCACTACGCATACCTCAAGCTCAAGATGCCAGGCCCTCGAGGAGTCATCACGGTCAACGGAAACACTGAACACTCTCTCCGAACGGAGGAACATACAGCGGCTCTCGCGGCAGAAGTACAGTGCAGCCTCTTAAGGCAATTCTCAAGTCCGGACGTTAAGCGATCGGACACGGCTAAACGCGCCCGGAGTAACCTACAACAAGACCACCTGGCATGTTCCGAGCACGCGTAGCAATGCGGCCCCAACCCCAGCCCTTGCAAAATTGCAAGACTCGTCCTTCGCGTACATCATTACGCTTTGGAGATACCATGGGCATAGGGGGAGGGGCACGACCACGACAGGCCCAGAATGCGGTTTAACCACACCAGGGGCTCCCAAGTGTGTCATCTTTTCTTTCCTTTTTCTTTTTTTTACCCACGGGACTCCATTCACCATAGGCCCTGTCCGGCAGTAGACCTGCCGAACTCACGATGCAACAACCAGGTAAGGAGAAAGGCTAAGACGAGTATCCAGGTGGTCTCCATTACGAGCATTAAATCTGTTTTATACACCATTCCGCAGCCTACCCCTGGAGGGGGACATGTTTAATAGTCCCATCCCTTGATTACCGCACTATTTGTATCGTTCTGCATTCATGGCAGTATTTTTTGAATAAACAATGCATCGCCTTTTTGCTTATAATTGCATTCCTTCCTTATACATATGTTCATTTATGACATGTTGCATCCGTACACTTTGGTACGGCTAGAAACACCAGGGGCTCAAAGTTCCCCATATTATGGTGTGATAAGTCCGAACACTTTCACAAGTGCGGCACCCCGAACTTATAGCATTATATGCATCAGCTCCGAATCATGTCTTGGGTCAATAGTTGGGTTTGCCCGGCTCCCATGTTTTGGTACTTTACATTCCGTTGTATCAGCTAAGGTAGCACTGGGAGAACCACTGCGATTGCACCCCAGTTGAGCTGGGCGAGCGCCTCAGTGGAGAAAGCTAAAACTGACCGTCATGATGAGGCGAGAGCCGGTCGCTGTTCGAGAGGTTTTTTCGAGTCCCTAAAGACTTATGCCGCTTAGAGCGAGGAACCGGCTTTGTCCCGCCCAGGTGTTGATAGCGCCCCGAATTCGGCCTTCCGAACACTAGGGCCTTCGCCGAAATTTAAAATTATAGAATTCTATGGCTAAGTGAGAGTGTTCAAGCACTATAAGTCCGGTTGCCTTGTTCGTTGTGTTGAGCGCCTCCCTAGATGGACCCAAAAATTGGAACAAGAGCGCTCAACTTTATCCCGAACACCCCAGCACTCGTGGCATGGGGGCTGAAGCCGACGACTTGCCATCTCTCAGATTTGATAAACGGCCGCATAGAAGGTAATATTTTAAATCAATAAGCGTTGCTTAGCGCATATGAACAAAGTTTTCGGCGCACAGGATAACAAAATGCGAGTCTACTCAAATATTACATCCTTGGAGAACTCACCCGCAATAATGCGGGCACCCTTCAGGACACCCTTATAATACATCTCGGGTGTGCGATACTCCTTTCCCGGCGGTGGCGCGTCCGTCACAAGCATCTCAGCATACATCCTGCCCCAGTGCACCTTAGCACGGGCAAGGGCCCGACGGGCACCTTCAATGCAGGCGGAGTGCTTGACGACTTCAACCCAGGGACATGCATCCACCAGCCGCCGCACCAGGACGAAGTAGCTCCCAGGCATGGCCTCTTTGGGCCATAGCCGAACTATAAGGCCCTTCATGGCCTGTTCGGCCACCTTGTGGAGCTCGACCAGCTGCTTCAGCTGGTCACTAAGGGGCACCGAATGTCCGGCCTCAGCATACTGAGACCAGAATACCTTCTCCGTCGAGCTCCCCTCCTCGGCTCTGTAGAAAGAGGCAGCATCAGACACGCTGCAGGGCAGATCTGCGAACGCTCCTGGAGAGCTCCGATTTCAGGTAAGTAACAGGTAATTCACTTTAACATGCTTGCTTTGCATGAAGAATGCCTTACCCGCCGCTATTTTCTTCAAATCCTCGATTTCCTGGAGGGCCTTGTGGGCATTGGCCTTAGCGTCTTTGGCACCCTCAAGAGCTGACGCAAGCTCGGACTCTCGAGTCTTCGAGTCACGCTCCAAACTCTCGCGCTTTTCCACAAGAGCCTGGAGCTCTTGTTGTACCTCTGCCACCCGCGCCTCCTGCTTCTCTCGCTCGGCTCGTTCCGCGGCTGCATTGCGTTTGGTCGCGGACACCGCCTCCTTCGGGGTTGCCACCTCGTTCGTGGCCCCTGGAGTACCCATGTTATCCTTGTTATTTCTCTTGCAACCAAATCCTTTTCTGTAAGGTACAACTTTAATACGGTGTTACTCACCTTCCTTGTCCTCGAGCTGCTTCTTGGCACGGTCGAGCTCGTTCTCGGACCGCTCGAGGCCTTGCTTCAAAGCATTGACCTCCGCAGTCAGTGCGGCAGAGGTCAGCAGCGCAGCCTGCAATCCCATATTGACATATTTTTTAAGACTCCTGCGTATATCTTTCTAGATCCTCAGTCCGGCTTTTGTTTCCAAACACCGAACCGAGCATCAGGGGCTACTATCTATGCGGTATTATATTACATATCTTAAAATTCTTACCTCAAAGCCTGTTAGAAGGCTGCTGCAGGCCTCGGTCAGCCCGCTCTTGGCGAGCTGAACCTTCTAAATCACCGCACTCATGACAGTGCGGTTTTCTTCTTCGGTGGAAGCGCCTCCAGCAAGTTATCCGGTGCCTCTGGTCGGACGGAGGCCGCCGGTGTCACAGTCTTGCCCTTCTTACGAAGGGGCCGCCTGCAGGACTCCGGAACCACTGTAGGTTCCGGTGCGGAGTCCGGTGCAAAGTCCGGGAGGTTGCCCTGCGGCACCTCCGGGGCCTCCTCCTCCTGGTGGGTCCCTTCCCGGGATCCCACCTCGGCGTCGTCAGCATCACGGGGGGTGGAGGCGGTTGGAAGAGAATCCATATCCGACGTGCCCAAGGACCCGCTCGACGAAGCGAGAAGATCGTCCTTGGGCGGACTACATGGTTGTATGCGGCATTAGAAAGACACCATGAGACAAATAGAAAAATTATAAATCATCTAGGAGTCCGGATACTTACGATCTCGCCAGGGGCTTGGCCCTTGAGGGCCACTCCTCGTCGCCGTTGCCGACGTTGGCGGAACAGTCCGGGGGAAGGGTCCTTCCCTTCTTGGACCCTTCGGCCCCCCTCGTTGGGGAGGCCTTCCTCTTTTTCTCTCCCCCGCTGGGGGAGATGCCTCTTTCTTCTCCTCGTTGTCCTCGTGGGAGGAGTCCGCCTCGGAGTCATCGGACGATGAGTCCGATGCCACCTGACGCCAGGAACTCCTTCGGGTTCCCGTGGCCTTCTTCTTGGCCTTCTTCTCCGGCACTACGTAAAGTGCCGGGACTAGAAGCCTTGTCAAACGGGCATCCGCTGGGTCTTCTGGAAGGGGAGCCGGACAGTTAACCTGTCCGGACGTCTCCTACCAGGCCTGTTAAAGGTATTGGGAGTTTAGATCCCGCATAAAGTCAAAACATGAAAAGCAAGTGTCCCATAAAGGATAACATGGCTTACCTCGCCAGCCGGATGCTGCGAGCTGAATCCGCGATCTTCGGTAGCGGATGCGGGAGCTTCGGCGCACTTGAACAGCACCCTCCAGGCCTCTTTGTATGTAGTGTCGAAGAGCCCGCTCAAGGTCCGGTGCTGTGCCAGATCAAACTCCCACAAATTGAACTCCCGTTGCTGGCAGGGGAGAATCTGGCAGACGAGCATGACCTGGATCACGTTGACAAGCTTGAGCTTCTTGTTCACCAGGGTTTGGAGACAGGACTGGAGTCCGGTCAGGTCTTCTGAACTACCCCATAGCAGGCCCTTCTCTTTCCAGGAGGTGAGCTGCATGGGGATGCCAGATCTGAATTCGGGGGCCGCTGCCCATTTAGGGTCACGCGGCTCAGTGATGTAGAACCACCCCGATTGCCACCCTTCGATGGATTCCACGAAGGCGCCCTCGAGCCAAGTGACGTTGGGCATTTTGCCCACCATGGCGCCTCCGCACTCCACTTGGCTGCCCTTCACAACCTTCGGCTTGACCTTGAAGGTCTTTAGCCACAAGCCAAAGTGGGGCTGGATGCTGAGGAAGGCCTCGCACATGATGATAAACGCCGAGATATTGAGGATAAAATTTGGGGCCAGATCGTGGAAATCCAGGCCGTAGTAGAACATGAGCCCCCGGACAAAGGGGTGGAGTGGGAAGCCCAGTCCGCGGAGGAAATGGGGAAGGAATACCACTCTCTCATGGGGCCTAGGGCTGGGGATGAGCTGCCCCTCATCAGGGAGCCGGTGCACAATGTCGATGGACAGATATCCGGCGTTGCGCAGCTTCTTGATGTGCCCCTCCATAACGGAGGAGGCCATCCACTTGCCTCCCTCTACGGACATGGCTGGAGAAGGTCGAGGTGAGATGTGCGGACTTGGGCGCTGGAGCTCGAGTGCGCGGAGATGGATAAGCAAAGGAGGAAGAAGGCATAGGTAAAAGAGGTGGATCCTTATCCCCTTATATATGGGCGGACGAAACTATGCGTCCCCACCGGCCTGGTAAAACTCGCTTATCTCCCAAGCGCCACAATCAATGGCGCGGTTGGGTTACCCACGTCTGTATTGATGGGAATCCCGGAATAAGGGGAACACGATCTCTGCTTCGACAAGACGTGCCAAGGAAACTGCTTCGCTAAACGCGCTGAGGTGGTATAATAAAAACGATTCGAGTAAAAGCTTGGTTGTGGTGTGACGTCACGCCACAAAATAGGTCAGTAGATTGAACGTGTGTAAATATTATTCTCTCTACGGTGGTATGTGGAATTTATTTTGTAGAGCCGGACACTATCCTGGTGTTCACAATCTTCTATGAATTATTCGGAGGAGGAACCCGCCTTGCAATGCCGAAGACTATATTCGCGCCGGAGTCATCGTCATTGAAGCCTGGTTTAGGGGCTACTGAGGGAGTCCTGGACTAGGGGGTGCCCGGATAGCCGAACTATCGTCATCGGCCGGACTCCAAGACTATGAAGATACAAGATTGAAGACTTCGTCCCATGTCCGGATGGGACTTTCCTTGCCGTGGAAGGAAATCTTGGCGATACGGATATGTAGATCTCCTACCATTGTAACCGACTCTATGTAACCCTAGCCCTCTCCGGTGTCTATATAAACCGGAGGGTTTTAGTCCGTAGGACAACAACAATCATACCATAGGCTAGCTTCTAGGGTTTAGCCTCCTTGATCTCGTGGTAGATCCACTCTTGTACTACCCATATCATCAATATCAATCAAGCAGGAGTAGGGTTTTTACCTCCATCGAGAGGGCCCGAACTTGGGTAAAAACATCGTGTCCCTTGTCTCCTATTACCATCCGCCTAGACGCACAGTTCGGGACTCCCTACCCAAGACCCGCCGGTTTTGACACCGACAGTGATCAACTTGCAAGTTCTATGACCTTCTGAACTAATGCATAGGGGTTTGCACACGTTTTCTGCTTGACTCTCTGGTAGACTTTGGGACACTCTTTCAAGTTCTTTGTGTTGGTTTGAATAGATGAATCTGAGATTGTGTGATGCATATCGTATAATCAAACCTGTGGATACTTGAGGTGACATTAGAGTATCTAGGTGACCGTCACATCCCTAGTTCTATTAATGCCTAGTGCTAGCATCTGGTGTTGCATCATGTTTAAATTTCAGTTAAACCTGAAATGGGGATTGCCTAAACCCTAGCATCAAAGGACTCCACTAGGTTCAACTAAAATATTCTCAGTGAATCCAAATGGCTTTCAAAAATGTTCATCATTTCTGAAAAATATTCTCACTGAATCCAACGCCGCCACGCACGCCCCTGGAACCCCCTCGCACTCTCCCTCATCCCCATCTCCTTCTCTATCTCTCTCTCCCGCGATCGCCGTGACCGCCCGAGAACGCCGACGAGCACCCCCGTGACCACCGGCCACCCCTCGCCCTGCCGTTCAGCCCAGAGGCTCAGCCGCAACCTCTTCTCCCTCCTCGCCGAGCTACACGAGCCAGGACGGCCCCAAGACGACGCATGTGGCTTTCTTCCCCGACCACGGCCGCCGGATGCGGCCGTCCGATTCGCCGTATTCGCCGCCTCCTCGAGTCTGCTGAGCTCCGCTTCGACCTCGCCGTGAGCTCCTCTACCGAACCCCTCTCTCCCTGCCGTAGATCCCCTTCTCTAGCTCCACTGACCACCGCGGCCGAAGCTCGCCGCCGCCGTGCCTCGTCGCCAGCATGGCTAGAGCCTCAATAGCTCAAAGCCAAGCACACCACTGTGCTCAGCGTGGCTCGAGGAGCCCGTAGCGCCCACTAGCTCCCCCTGCCTTGCACCGTAGCGCCGAACCCGTCATTGCCCGAGCTCCGGCCGCCGCCACGAGCTCGACTCTGGCGAGCTCACTTCACTGCTGCCTCTCTCGCTTGCTCGACTGGATGCGCGAGAGTGCCAACTCTCTGTAGGTGGTCTCGGCCATTAATTTGGTCGTCGGAGGAAAAAATACGAGCCCCTCCGCCGTCTCGGCCTCGCCGGCGACTCAACACCGGAGGGATTGACCCTGTAGACCACGGATTTGACCCTGCTAACCGTTGAATGGGTGGGCCCAGTTTGACCCCCTGACTCACTGACGTGTGGGCCCCAGGCAACTAACTGAACTAGGTTAAGTACTAGCTTAACGCTAACTAAACTTAGTTAGTTTAACTAACTGCTGACACTTGGGACCCACTGGTCAGTTCGACCTGGACCGCCCCGTTGACCTGGTGACATCACAGTGACCCTATGCTGACGCAATAAGTATTTTCTGGATTTAACTTTTTATAGGAAATTCCAGAAATTGTTGCAAACTTCTAAAAATCATAGAAAATCAACCGGAGCTCCAAATCAAACAAATTATATATGGAAAATGATCAGAAAAATCCAATCTATCCATCTGTACTGGTTTCATGCATGTTTAGACAATTTAACCTTGCTGTTTAAATGAAACAAGTTAATACACTAATATAACCTCTTAAAATGGGTTTGCATTTGAATCTTTGGTTCAAATGGACTCATCTCAATCTGTTCTAGCTTGCATTAGACCAAAACACATTCATATTGCCATGTCATAGCATGCATCATATTGTGCATTGCATTGATCGTGTTTCTTCTCTGTTTGCCGGTGTTGTTCCCCCTCGGTAGACGTTGTTCCGACGTTGTGATCGTTGCCACTGATGAAGACTCAATGCTATCTTCAGAAGTGCCAGGCAAGAAAAACCCCCTTGTTCATTCCGATACAATCCCACTCTCTCGCTCCTGCTCTCTTTTACTGCATTAGGACAACAACGAATCATATGTTATTTGCTGCGGTAGCTGAACCCCTTTATCCTCTGCATGACCTGTCATTGCCACAGTGAATAGATGAAACCCACCAGCATGAGTAGGAGTTGTTTGAGCCCTGTTGTGCCTACTCATTCATGCTTGTTTGTCATGCCTGCTACTGCTTAGAGTTGAGTCAGGTCTGATTCATCGGGAATGAATTGGAAAGTGGTGAACATGTCCTACTGTGTGTGAGCTAAGCGTGTGAACATGATTTGGTAAAGGTAGCGGTGAGAGGCCATGTAGGAGTACATGGTGGGTTGTCTCATTGAAGCCGTCCTCAGGAACTGAGTTCTGTGTTTGTGATCCATGATTCAGCTACTACCATGCATTTGGCCCTGAAATATGACCCCGCTCGACTTCTTAACCACCCTAGTCCTCTGTCCAGGAGTTGCAAGTAGTTTCTGGTGTTTGTAGTATGCTGGAGGCCGTCCGCAGTGCTGACCGGAGGGGTGGGCTGTGATGCGGTAGGCACGTGGCCGGGTATACCGGGCGCCCGTTTGGTGTCTCGAAACCCTGTTCACATCGTTTGGGGCCGTATGTGGAAACCTCGGCCGCACTCCCTGCGGATGGAACCTGAATAGGCCATAAACCTGGACTAGAGACTTAGGTGTTTAGGTAGGTCGTGGTCTACACCCACGTCGGCTTTCGCTTGAAGTCTGCCGAGCACATGTCGTGTGCAGACGCTAAGTGGTGGAAACATGTATGAAGAAGTACACCCCTGCAGGGTTAACATGCATCATCTATTCGAATAGCTATGTCCGCGGTAAAGGACTTCTGGGTTGCCTATAACAGTTCATAGACAAGTGAAAGTGGATACTCTAAAATGCGCAAGATAAGCGTGAGTGCTATGGATGGCGTTCTCGTAGGGAGACGGGAGTGGATCCATAGTGGTGTATTGATATGGTGAACATGTGGACTCATGTGCGCCACCCCAAAAGAGTTACTTCCAGTCATAGTTTAGGATAGCCACGGAGTCAAAGCTGGCTTGCTACAGTTAAACCCCACCATCCCCTTTGTTGATAATGATGCATAAGTAGATAGTTCTGATGTAAGTCTTTCTGGGTACATTTGTACTCACGTTTGCCTATTTTATGTTTTTGCAGAGAGACTTCGGTCTTGTTAGTAGTTTCGCATGGACTTTGACGTTTATCTTGTTACCTCAGCTACGATCTTGTGCCCTCGGCAGGATTTGGTAGATTGTCAGTCTTCTTAGCCTTTTTCATTTGTAGATGTCGGTACTCAGACATGTTAAGCTTCCGCTTGTGTTTTGACTTGTATGCTCTGAATGCTGGGTCGAGAGACCCATGTTTGTAATATCTCGCTCCTCGGAGCCTAATGAATAAAATACTTGAGTTGTAGAGTCATGTTGTGATGACATGTTGTATTTGCACATATCGAGCATATTGTGTGTATGTTATTGAAATGCTTGGTATGTGTGGGATCTGACTATCTAGTTGTTTAGCCTTAGTAGCCTCTCTTACCGGGAAATGTCTCCTAGTGTTTCCACTGAGCCATGGTAGCTTGCTACTGCTCCGGAACACTTAGGCTAGCCGGCATGTGTCCTTCTTCGTTCCTGTGTCTGTCCCTTCGGGGAAATGTCACGCGATGAATACCGGAGTCCTATTAGCCCGCTACAGCCCGGTTTACCAGAGTCCTGCTAGCCCAGCGCTACAGCTCGGATTCACTCGCTGATGACTGACACGTTCGATGCTGGGTCATGGATGCCTGTCCCTGTAAGTCTGTGCCACTTTGGGTTTATGACTAACCATGTCAGCCTGGGCTCCTTATCATATGGATGCTAGCAACACTATCATATACGTGTGCCAAAAGGCGCAAACGGTCCCAGGCAAAGGTAAGGCGACACCCGTGGGAATACCGTGCGTGAGGCCGCAAAGTGATATGAGGTGTTACATGCTAGATCGACGTGGCATTGAGTCGGGGTCCTGACAGCTTTGGTATCAGAGCCTGACTGCCTGTAGGATTACCAAGCCAAACTGGTCGAAGTTGAGTCTAGAAATGCTTTAGTTATATGTAGGGGAATTGATTGTGGGATGGAACGTAAGGCTATTTTTACTCCTTTACCTTATGCCTTCTGATCTGAGTCATACTCTTCCTTTCTACGGGGGTTACGAACTAGGCCTTCTCATCTATCTATCAGGATGACGAGTTACTAATCCGTAGACTTATAGGATTGTTGGTTTCAAGCCCCAGCTTAGTTCCTACTACTTCCATGTGTTGTAACTTGATCTCAGAATTTTGATTTTGTGATGTTGAGTTGTTATGCCACCATTTCTGGAGGATATCTCAAATCTCTTTAAGAATTTACAGCCGTTATGCTGTCCGAGTCATCCTAGGTTTCTAAATAGTCTGATGCATTTGCAAATCCTTTCCGTCCGTCCTCGATATTCCTTTGGGCCAGATTAACCACACTAATCGTCGAGTTGAGGTACTCCGTTACCTCGTCATATATGTTGGAGTTATTATTATGACCCTAGGTGTCTTAGAGGACCACTTAGTAATCTAGCAATGCTTTGCATCCCCAGTGTGATGATTCTGGGCATTATTCTCGAAAGCATCCTGTGATGCCATTTAGTAGTAGGTATTCTATTCCTGGGTTCTTGAACCCGAGATTCACCCTACTTACCTCCTGTTGATAGTGTTTGCTAGTTCTTTTAGGATATTAGTAACTTTGCGATAGTCCTCGAGGTCTGTGGTATTTCCTTCTTCCTGATACTATGAACCGCTTATGGCAGAAGTTCCTCGCCGAACCGAAGGATCACAATCAGAGTACTCTTGAGGAGTCCTCCATTCATAATTGTGAATCTGCCAGTTCTATCCTTTCCACATGGGTTATCCGGAAGAAACGTTGAGCTTCGCTCGACATGCTAATCTATGCATCCACAACTCAGAAAAAAACATATGTTCCTTTGAGTTGTCCCTCTTTAGTTGTATTCTGACCCTCGTCTATCAATTGATAGTCAACAGTATGTGTGCATTCGTTCATCGATGCCTATTACTCTAGTGGTCTGTCAAGCCATTGTATTCCGAAATGACTAGGAGAAACAAACTCCAGTACCTCTTCCATATCAAGGATTGGGTCCAAGTAGTTGTATCTCGCAGATCAAAATGCCAACCCAGCTTTTGTTCTGTTCTACCTTGGAGTGTTACCATCTTTTATATCGGGATTATTATAGGAATTGCACACCATCCTATGAACTCTTGGTACAGTGATACTTCTTGCCATTATTGTTCATTCCTCGGTTTACGTGTTATTGTAACCGAAATGCCGACAAGTGAATCGTGGTGTGTGAAATCAATACTGCTAGCAACTCCGTTGCTTGGTAGTTAAATGGACGATAACCTCATTCTTAGCATGTTGATTATTGAATCGTCACCCTAAGGTTGATTGTGCTACCTAGTCCCTCTTTCCGGTGCACTCTTCGGTCGTTGAGTTAGGATTTTGTCAATCCCTTGCTCATTTGATCATATCGTCTTGTCCTGAAAGCAAGATTGTTCTCGAGCTTAGTAACATTTCGGCAGTTCGTGATGTTCGGAATATCTTCTCAGAAGTATTACCGGGTTGTCACCTGGCCGCTATGTTGAGTTTGTGATCAAGTTGGTTTTCTTATAAATCACTCCTTCTCCAAGAATCTGTGTTGGATATCCCTGAGCTAGTTGGTTGAGCTAGACAACAACTTGGACAGTTGGAAGATAAAAGCTTGTCTGACTTAGTTCATGTTAAGGGATATCTTCTTGTGTGTGTGTGTGTTGAAGAAAGATGATATCTCCATCGATTGGTCCTCGTGATCAGTTGTTGGATCTATTGCCTTGTCAAAACATTGATTTGAGTATGGGCTATCATCAAGTCAAATCAGAACCAACAATGCTCGTAATGTTGTCTTACTCGTGGTTGATCCCTCGAGCATACACCATTACATCTTTGGGTCTGACCAATGCTATCACCGTGTTCACATGATGGTGGAAGTCCAGTGATATGGAAAATTTCGATGAGTTGTTGTTGAACCCATCAACAGCATTTTGTCTCCCCCATGATTCATGCTGAACATCAACCTAGTGTTGAAAATTTTATAAGCAATGCCTTCGTGCTCCATTCATGAAGCTTATGCTTGGATGGAAGAAGTGACCTCCTCGAATTCATGTGCATTTGGTGCAAGTTGCCGCCGTGAGTTCGAGAAAGATTGTTTTTCTTCCTCGGGAATCATCCCAAATCAGAAAAGATTGTTTTTGTTTGTTGCTTTGATACCATATGATGAGGACATCAATACCATTGTTACACCCACAGCCCCTACTGCTACATATACTGGACCAATTACTAGAGCACGCGCCCGCCAATTAAATTATCAGGTACTTTCGTTTCTTGGTAATGATTCTAATGTTCATGAGAATATGATGCTGCCTAAATTGGATACATTTGTTTTGCTTACAAATGAAGGACCTAGCTTGGAGAAGGATGGACATTGGAGCACGAACAAGCATGGAGATGATGGCATGCGCAAGGGGAACAAGAACGGAGTTACAAGTGATGATTTCAGGACTTTGAAGCCACCATAATGGGTGCATGAAGCCTTGGACGAAATATACAAGATGCCACTTCATAAATTTCGTCCCGAGGCTATTCTAGGTGTTGCGTCGCCTTATTATTGGGCCAGGCCCATGTAATTTCGAGATACATAAGTATAGGCTATTTTTAGAGTCCGTATGTGTGGGGAAACAAGAGATAGGGTTGATTTAGGACCCCTCCACCAAGGGCCACGAAATTCCCCCCCTCTTCCTCCATATATACAGCCCTTAGGGCATCGTTTAGACTTTGGGTTTTGTTTAGATTAAAGTTCGCCATAGCTGCAACTTCGCGTACTTCGTTTGTGTTCAACGACCAGACAAAGGCGTCATAGAACCCCACCTTGATCATTAAAGCTTTCATCTTATATTCGCAATATCCAGATTGCAATCTCAGTTTCTTGCTTGTTCTTCATTTGCTCGCAGGAAACAGACCCTCGTGATCAGGTTGATCGTGCTCCGGCGTGGTCAATAACCTCTCGGAGTTGGTTTAGCGATTGCTAAGGCGCGACGTCCTCGCACGTTCGTAGTCGGATCGTCAAAGTCGACTTCCACCAAAGCGATATCCATCATCTCATCAAAAGACGGGACACATTTGCCTCTATCAAGTCGTATCAGATTTCCAGGTTGCTCGGTGAGATTTTACAGTTTTTCGTAGTTTAGATCGAGTCTGTTCTTCATACCTATAGTCCACGAAAAAGCCAAAAAAAATTAGGGTTAGTTCATCCCATCCGAACCAATCTGATCCTTTGCATAATCTTTTCTGTATTTGCTTTGTTGAATTTGCGGTTGCATCGTCGTGTCAAGTTGCTGGTCTTAGCGTCTAGTCTTTTAGAGTTTCGAGTTCTGTTCACAAGTTGTCACGTCGCCGCTGCCATATATCACCACCGCATCATCATCATCGTTGCTGCCATATACGACCACCACATATTCACCGCCAATCCGAATCCATATACGCCACACATATCCGCCGCCATCACGCCAATCCGAGTCCACCTGCAACATATATCCGCCACCTGTCCGAGTTCCACCAGATTCATCTCCGCCACCAGTCCGAGTTCCACCAGATTCATCTCCGCCACTAGTCCTAGTCCGAGTCTAGTAATTGTTGCTTTGTTCTCGATTTCTAGATCATGCGATACTCCGAGTCATGATAGAATAGGACTCCCAAACTTCCGAGCCATCCGCAGAAGAAAAATAGTTCTAGTTTCAAAAAAAAAAGAGGAAAAAAAGTGCAAAAAAAAGTGCAAAAAAAAAGAAAAAAAATTCAGAGTGTGCTCCTCCCTTGTTTACGTGCAGCGCCGTGATTTTGTTAGTGTTCTAGGCTCGCGTCTCTAGTAAGTCTAGCCTAGGACCAGCACAGTACCGTCGTTGAGCGTTTATTCAACTTTGCATCTCTGAATTGATTATTGCTGACCCTTTCTGCTACCATATTATAAGCCTTCCCAGCTCCATATACATCTACGCCGTGCGTTTGACTCTCCCTGGTAATCTCTCTATCAAAGCTTTGAGAGTTTTGACTACAACGGTTGCCGATCACCACCTGCTGCAGGGTAAGAACTGGTAAGAATTTGAGATTTGTTTGACGGGTTTGTGATACACCACCACCATTTCTTAGTAGTCTGTAGGATCATATTCTTGTGTGTTTCTATTTGCTGCTAACCATGGTAGGATCACAAGCCGATGAGACTGATTGGGAGAGCCTGACGAACAAACAGCTACATGATAAATTTCAGCAAATGATGAGTGGACAGGTGGAAGATGTGCTAAACAGATTTGACGAGGCCATGGAGAAGATAGATGGCATTGAGAAGACGTTCGAAAAAAAGCTTAATAGCAAGTTTAATGAATTGCTCGTGCGTTTTCCACAACCACCGCCGGCTGCACCTATCGCACCTCTGCAACAACAACAACTACAACAACGCCCCCTTTCGAATCAGTATGGACGAGCACAGCGTGTTCCTATTGAGCCAGGACAAAATTCTGGTGCCGCTGCTACTGCTGTTGGTGCTTCTGTAGCTCCTGCTGTTACTGCAGAGGTGGAGGAATATTATGAGGATGAGGTTGATCAAAATCAGAACTACGTGCAGCCACCAGCACCACCACCAGCAGGTCGACCTCAGGTATATATTCGCAACGGTAGGCCTGCACTACCACCTCAGGTACGAGATAATGACCATATTCCGAAACTGAAATTAAATATTCCACCATTTGAGGGTAGATATGTTCCTGATATATATCTTACTTGGGAGTTAGAAACTGAACAACGTTTTACATGTTTACAATACCCCGAGGAGAGACGGGTTGCTGCTGCTGTTTGTGCTTTCACTAGTTTTGCATGTGTATGGTGGTCTAAACATTGTAGATTATATCCTATTCCAACTACTTGGGCTGCTTTGAAAACTGCTATGCATACTCGTTGGGTTCCGCCATATTATCAACGTGAATTGCTTCAAAAATTGCAGCGTTTAAGACAAGGAAAAAATTCTGTAGAAGAATATTATCAGGAATTACAAACTGGCATGATTAGATGTGGTATTGTTGAGGAGAATGAAGCTATGCTTGCACGTTTTATAGGTGGATTAAATAGAGAGATTCAGACCATTCTAGAGTATAAGTAATATACTAATATCACTCGTTTATTCCATCTTGCTTGTAAAGCTGAACGTGAAGTGCAGGATCGATAAGCATTGGTGTGAACTAACTTTTCTGCAGGATGACTTTCATCATGGACACCGCGTGCATCCTCTACTTCCACTACACCAGCACCTCCATCAGCTGCTACCTCCAGCCGTGATACAAGAAAGCAGGCACAACCTCCACTATCTGCCAAGAGCGCACCTGCCGGGCCTACACAGAGCTCTTCTTCTTCCATGGCATCAACTGGGCACACAAGTGATATTATTTGTCGTCGTTGTAAGGGAAGAGGTCATTATGCGAGAGAATGCAAATCTCAGCGTGTGATGATTGCTACTGAGGATGGTGGGTATGAGTCCGCTAGTGACTATGATGAGGAGACGTTGGCTCTTATTACACGTGAAGAACACGGTGGAGATGATTCTGATCATGAGACGCAATACATGGCTCCTGAAGACGCTGAGAGGTATGAATGTTTAGTTGATCAACGTGTTTTGAGTGTGCAGGTCACACAAGCTGAGCAAAATCAGAGGCACAATTTGTTCCATACCAAGGGAGTTGTGAAGGAACATTCTGTGCGCGTCATCATAGACGGAGGGAGCTGCAACAACTTGGCTAGCATGGAGATGGTGGAGAAGCTTTCTCTCACCACAAGACCACATCCACATCCTTACTACATCCAATGGTTCAACAACAGCGGCAAGGTTAAGGTAACACGTACTGTTCGTGTGCATTTTAGTATCTCTACATATGCTGATTATGTTGATTGTGATGTGGTACCTATGCAAGCATGTTCCTTATTACTTGGTCGACCATGGCAATTTGATAAAAATTCTGTACACCATGGTAGAAACAATCAGTATACTCTTGTTCATAAGGATAAAAATATTACTTTGCTTCCTATGACTCCTGAGTCCATTTTGAAAGATGATCTTAATAGAGCTAATAAAGCAAAACAGGAGAAAAATAAGAGTGAAAATCAGATTGTGGCAAAAGAATTTGAGCAACAAATGAAGCCAAGTAGTAAACCATCTAGTGTTGCTTCTGAAATTAAATTGAAAAGTGCATGTTTACTTGCCACTAAATATGATATTGATGAGCTAGATTTTAGCAAATCTGTTTGCTATGCTTTTGTGTGCAAAGAGGCATTATTTTCATTCGAGGACGTGCCTTCCTGTTTGCCTCCTACTGTCACTAACATTTTGCAGGAGTTCGCTGACGTCTTTCCACAAGACGTGCCACCGGGATTACCGCCTATTCGTGGGATTGAGCATCAGATTGACTTAATTCCCGGTGCTTCACTGCCAAACCGTGCGCCATACCGTACCAATCCAGAGGAGACGAAGGAGATTATCCGTCAAGTACAAGAGCTTCTCGACAAAGGTTATATACGCGAATCCCTTAGTCCTTGTGTTGTTCCTATTATTCTAGTGCCAAAAAAGGATGGTACATCGCGTATGTGTGTTGATTGTAGAGGCATTAATAATATTACTATTCGTTATCGTCATCCTATTCCTAGGCTAGATGATATGCTTGATGAATTGAATGGCTCTACAATATTCTCCAAAGTTGATTTGCGTAGTGGATACCATCAAATCCGTATGAAATTGGGGGATGAATGGAAAACAGCATTTAAAACTAAGTTTGGATTATATGAGTGGTTAGTCATGCTTTTTGGGTTAACTAATGCACCTAGTACTTTCATGAGATGAATGAACAAAGTTTTACGTGCTTTCATTGGACGATTTGTGGTAGTTTACTTTGATGACATATTGATTTATAGCAGATCTTTAGAGGAACATTTGGAACATTTACGTGCTGTTTTTATTGCTCTACGTGATGCACGTTTGTTTGGTAACCTTGGGAAGAGCACCTTTTGCACCGACCGAGTGTCTTTTCTTGGCTATGTTGTTACTCCACAGGGAATTGAAGTTGATAAAGCCAAGATTGAAGCTATTGAGAGTTGGCTGCAGCCCAAAACGGTCACACAAGTGAGGAGTTTTCTTGGCCTCGCTAGATTCTATAGGTGTTTTCTGAGAGATTTCATCACCATTGCTGCACCTCTCAATGAGCTTACAAAGAAGGATGTGCCTTTTGTTTGGGGTACCGCACAGGAAGAAGCCTTCACGGTGTTGAAAGATAAGTTGACACATGCTCCTTTACTCCAACTTCCTGGTTTTAATAAGACTTTTGAGCTTGAATGTGATGCTAGAGGAATTGGATTAGGAGGTGTGTTATTACAAGATGGCAAACCTGTTGCATACTTTGCTGAAAAATTGAGTGGGCCTAGTCTGAATTATTCTACTTATGATAAAGAATTATATGCTCTTGTTCGGACTTCAGAAACATGGCAACATTATTTATGGCCCAAGGAATTTGTTATACATTCTGATCATGAATCTTTGAAACATATTAAAAGTCAAGCTAAACTGAATCGTAGACATGCTAAATGGGTTGAATTCATTGAGACTTTCCCTTATGTCATTAAACACAAGAAGGGTAAAGAAAATGTTATTGCTGATGCATTGTCTCGTCGCTATACTATGCTTTCACAGCTTGACTTCAAAATATTTGGTTTGGAGACCATCAAAGATCAATATGTGCATGATGCTGATTTTAAAGATGTATTGCAGAATTGTAAAGAAGGAACAACTTGGAACAAGTTCGTCATTAATGATGGATTTGTGTTCCGTGCTAACAAGCTAGGCATTCCAGCTAGCTCCGTTCGTCTTTTGTTGTTGCAGGAGGCGCATGGAGGAGGACTAATGGGACACTTTGGCGTGAAGAAGACGGAGGAGGTACTTGCTACACATTTCTTTTGGCCAAAGATGATATGGGATGTTGAGCGCTTTGTTGCTCGTTGCACTACATGTCAAAAAGCTAAGTCACGACTCAATCCTCATGGTTTATATATTCCTTTGCCTGTACCTAGTGTTCGTTGGGAGGATATATCTATGGACTTTGTTTTAGGTTTACCTCGAACAAAGAAGGGGAGGGATAGCATATTTGTTGTCGTGGATAGATTCTCGAAAATGGCACACTTTATACCATGTCATAAAAGCGATGATGCTGTTAATGTTGCTGATTCGTTCTTTCGTGAAATTATTCGCTTGCATGGTGTGCCAAATACTATTGTTTCAGATCGTGATACTAAATTTCTTAGCCACTTATGGAGATGTTTATGGGCTAAGTTGGGGACTAAACTGCTTTTTAGTACTACTTGTCACCCCCAAACTGATGGACAAACTGAAGTAGTCAATAGAACATTGTCTATTATGCTTAGGGCTGTTTTGAAGAATAATAAGAAAATGTGGGAAGAATGCTTGCCTCATATTGAATTTGCTTATAATCGTTCATTGCATTCTACTACTAAGATGTGCCCTTTTGAAATTGTGTATGGTTTCCTACCTCGTGCACCTATTGATTTGTTGCCTCTTCCATCTTCGGAGAAGGTTAATTTTGATGCTAAACAACGTGCTGAATTGATTTTAAAAATGCATGAGTTAACTAAGGAAAACATTGAGCGTATGAATGCTAAATATAAACTTGCTGGAGATAAGGGTAGTAAAACATGTTGTGTTTGCACCTGGAGATCTTGTTTGGTTACATTTGCGTAAGGATAGATTCCCTGATTTGCACAAATCAAAGCTAATGCCACGTGCTGACGGACCTTTTAAGGTGTTAGAGAAAATAAAGGATAATGCATATAAACTTGAGCTGCCTGCAGATTTTGGGGTTAGTCCCACTTTTAACATTGCAGATTTGAAGCCTTATTTGGGTGAGGAAGATGAGCTTCCGTCGAGCACGACTTCATTTCAAGAATGGGAGTATAGGCTATTTTTAGAGTCCGTATGTGTGGGGAAACAAGAGATAGGGTTGATTTCGGACCCCTCCACCAAGGGCCACGAAATCCCCCCCCCCCCCTCTTCCTTCATATATACAGCCCTTAGGGAATCGTTTAGACTTTGGGTTTTGTTTAGATTAAAGTTCGCCATAGCTGCAACTTCACGTACTTCGTTTGTGTTCAATGACCAGACAAAAGCGTCACAGAACCCCACCTTGATCATTAAAGCTTTCATCTTATATTCGCAATATCCAGATTGCAATCTCAGTTTCTTGCTTGTTCTTCATTTGCTCGCAGGAAACAGACCCTCGTGGTCAGGTTGATCGTCCTCCGGCGTGGTCAATAACCTCTCAGAGTTGGTTTAGCGATTGCTAAGGCGCGATGTCCTCGCACGTTCGTAGTCGGATCGTCAAAGTCGACTTCCACCAAAGCGATATCCATCATCTCATCGAAAGACGGGACACCTTTGCCTCTATCAAGTGGTATCAGTTTTCAGGTTGCTCGATGAGATTTTACAGTTTTTCATAGTTTAGATCGCATCTGTCATTCATACCTAGAGTCCATGAAAAAGCCACAAAAAAAGTTAGATCTGTTCATCCTTTATCCAAGCCAGTCTGAGCCTTTGCAATTTTCTATTCATTGTTTGCATAGTTGAATTATCGGTTGCATGGTCGTGTCAGTTGCTGGTCTTAGTGTCTAGTTCCTTTAGAGTTTCGAGTTCTGTTCACATTAGTCACGCCGCCGCTGCATCATTATCCCTTCCGTTGTCCACCATCCCATCCATTAATTTCCACCACGTGCTACGCACTATTCATTGTCATAATCATAGTTGAGGTCATTCACATCTTCGCCTCATCCAATCTGCATCTTATCTAGTTTGTCTTGGAAAGAGGGAGAAAAAAAGATAGAGAAAAAAAAGAGAGAAAAAAGGAAAGGGAAAAAAAGAAAAAGAGAGAGAAGAAAAAGAAAAAAAGCGTGGGAAAAAAGAGAGAGGAAAAAAAATCAGATCTATCTAGAATCAATCTCGTATCTGAATTCGGATTGGAATCTGTTTTGCGCACTGTTCAGTAAAACAGGTGTATCTTCCTCATACGAAGTCCGTTTTGACTCTGTGAGTACTCAAATGGAAGCTAGAGAAGAGCCGCATGTAAATAGTTGCAGAAGCTAGTTCAATATTTGACACCTCAAAATCGGCTTCTAAATAGGTGTTTTTTCCCTCTGAAGTTCGTGAACACAGCTTGTTCCAATTTTTTAGGCCAGTTTTAGAATTCTTTGACTCCTCATATCAACTCGGAATTGGTGATTCTTTTTGCATTGGAAAGCTTGAGTTAGTAGCATTCTTTGAAAGAATTTATCAGAAAATTGGCTCAAACTTTTCAAGAGGAAAGTTGGAGAGAGAGTTGTTGTATGTCCTGCTTGGCAGTTGTTTTTCATCATTATCTTCACTGCCGTTGTGATCTTCACTTATATCTTGTTGTCAAGAGCTACTTAGTATCCTTCATTGATGCTAGTTGTGCTACGTCGTGACCTCATTAGTGTACTAGGCTCGCGTCTCTAGTCCGGTCTAGCCTAGGACCAGCACAGTACCGTCGTTGAGCGTTTATTCAACATTGCATCTTTGAATTGATTATTGCTAATTTTTTTGCTACCATATATAGCCAACCCAGCTCCACATATTTCTACACCGTGTATACGTACGTTCCCCTGGCAATCGCTTTACACAATCTTTAGAGTTACTTGACACCACTGGTTGCCTGTCACCACCTGCCGCATGGTAAGGACTTGTAAGATACTGATATTTGCTTTACTGTGAGCACTTTACAACCACATCCTAGTTGTGCGTAGGAACATTATTCTCGAATATTGTTTCTTGTTTCTACTAATCATGACAGATTCCGGAGATAGAAGTTCTTGGATGACAGACACATTTTCACCATCACGAGAGTTCGGACAACACACACAAGCACATAGTCACGTTATCTCTTTACCGTCATTTGAGGGTAGATTTAATCCTGCTATTTATCTAGCTTGGGAGCTTGAAGTAGAACAAGTTTTTCGTCACCATAACTTTTCTGAACTTGAGAGAGTACGAGCTGCCACTAGAGCATTTATTGGTTTTGCTTCTATTTGGTGGAGTGTGCATTGTAAGAAAAAACATTGATAACCAACCCACAACTTGGAAACATTTGAAAGATATAATGAGACAACAATTTTTCCCTCCTTACTATCGTCATGAATTGCTTCGCAAATTTGAACAATTTAAACAAGGCAACAACACTGTTCATGCTTACTACCAAGAGTTCAAATCTTATATGCATCATTGTGACATAGAAGAATCTGAGGATGATACAATGAATAGATTTTTTGGTGGTTTGAACCATGATATTCAGGCAAGATTTCAGTATATTCCTCGTTGCATTACTGGTATGTATGTTTGTGCTTGTACCTTTGAGAGACAGTTATAGGAGGATGCATTGGGTGACTACAACAACTACTATTCCAGTTCATGCTCACCATCGCGGGTTGGTTCCTCCACCGTTGCACCTACTAGCGTAGGCCCACCTCGGATTGTGAGCGCGACATCATCTCAAGAGTATGGTGCATTGTCTACGTCTGTACCTACATCAGCTACGTCTTTGCGACAAGGTAACAGTAAAGGTATTGATGATATAACTTCACATGAGAATGATGCATCCCTAGTTAACTTGAATGCATCATGTGTTGAGTTACCTGGTGATTTGAGCACAGCACCTATTTTAGAGAATCTTGATACTGTCATGAATGCGTCATGTGATCAAACAACTGAAATACCAACAATTTTGAGTGCACCCATTGAATTAACTATTGATGCAAAAGAATCAATGTTTAATCATTTTGATATGACCTCTAATCTTGGTGATGATTTTGTGTTGAATGACTTATTGCATGTTTGCTTATTTAAGCATGTTGTAGTATGTAAATTTGATGCAAGTAAGGTTTATTCACCAATGTTGGGATGGCTTAATGATGAACATTGTCGATCTTTTGAAATGAATAAGAGCTTCACTTATATGTGCAAACTAAGTTGCAATATTTTCATGCCTTCTACTTCTTGTGCTAATTTTTTGGCTTTAGATTTTATGAACTATGCAAGTTACTCATCTATTCATGTGTCGTATATGCAAAAATTGAGGGAAGTAAAAATGGATGACATATACATATACAACATTTACACCTTGTCTCTTTTGTTAGCCACATTTCAGATTAAGCAACGCCGAGGACGGCTTTATTTTCAACAAGGGGAGGATGATGAGGACATGACTACCTTGGATATGACCAAAAATATTGCATACATGCATATTTGTCAGGTGATTTCTAGTGCAAACTATTCAATAATCTATTTATGTTATCCACAACAAAAATACTTCACACACTTTTATGTTTTGTCTAATTGCAGGTGTATGGGACATTTGTACAATCCACATATGAAGATAAGGAAGAAAGAGATGTTTATTTGCTGTTCAAAAAGTTCTCTCACGTCACTTTTGGCCCAAGAGAAGATAGAGTCCAAGTCTCTCACGTTCTGGACTCAGATTCGGACTGCACAGACATACCTGACTCAAAACGTCAACAACTTTTTGATACGGACTCCGAATTGGGTGATTCTTCTTTTGTTGGAAAGTAGATTTCGTGTTCTTTCCACAACAATTGGATTCACCTTAAAATTCGTCCGGAGCATTGAGTTATGGACGAAACAATCTGATGTTGCAGCAGAATCCGAGTCAAACTACAAGTCCAAAGGAGTTACGTCACCTCCACTTGGGCCCATTGGTCTTGTACGACCTAGGGTTAGTTTGAGGCTGCCTTGGGACGTCCTCCCACCTCCTTGGCCGCCACCCCTTGCTCCTATATAAGTAGATCCATCTAGTAGCTTTTTCCTTGGGATTTGTTTAGTTAAAAGTTAGCCATTGCAACTTCGTGTACTTCGTTTGTGTCCAACGACCAGACCAACACCGCTTATGGATCCCCACCTTTATCAATACTTCATATATACTTGTAATATTCAGATTGCTTTTATTATATTCTTGCTTGTTCTTCGATTGCTTGCAGGAATAGACCTTCGTGGTCAGGTTGATTGTGCTCTGGCGTGGTCAATAACCTCTCGGAGTTGGTTTAGCAATTGCTAAGGCGCAACGTCGTCCATGTTTGTAGTCGGATCGTCAAAGTCATCTTCACCAAATCGATAGTTATCATCTCATCGAAAGATCGGGACACCTCTGACTCTATCAAGTGGTATCAGAGCACTTGATAGAGGCAAAGGTGTCCCGTCTTTCGACGAGATGATGGATATCGCTTTGGTGGAAGTCGACTTTGACTATTCGAGTACGAACGTGCGAGGACGTCGCGCCTTAGCAATCGCTAAACCAACAACGAGAGGTTATTGACCACGCCGGAGCACGATCAACCTGACCACGAGGGTCTGTTTCCTGCGAGCAAACGAAGAACAAGCAAGAAACTGAGATTGCAATCTGGATATTGCGAATATAAGATGAAAGCTTTAATGATCAAGGTGGGGTTCTGTGACGCCTTTGTCTGGTCGTTGAACACAAACGAACTACGCGAAGTTGCAGCTATGGCGAACTTTAATCTAAACAAAACCCAAAGTCTAAATGATGCCCTAAGGGCTGTATATATGGAGGAAGAGGGGGGGGGGAATTTCGTGGCCCTTGGTGGAGGGGTCCGAAATCAACCCTATCTCTTGTTTCCCCACACATACGGACTCTAAAAATAGCCTATACTTATGTATCTCGAAATTACATGGGCCTGGCCCAATAATAAGGCGACGCAGCACCTAGAATAGCCTCGGGACAAAATTTCTGAAGTGGCATCTTGTATATTTCGTCCAAGGCTTCATGCACCCATTATGGTGGCTTCAAAGTCCTGAAATCATCACTTGTAACTCCGTTCTTGTTCCCCTTGCGCATGCCATCATCTCCATGCTTGTTCGTGCTCCAATGTCCATCCTTCTCCAAGCTAGGCCCTTCATTTGTAAGCAAAACAAATGTATCCAATTTAGGCAGCATCATATTCTCATGAACATTAGAATCATTACCAAGAAACGAAAGTACGTGATAATTTAATTGGCGGGCGCATGCTCTAGTAATTGGTCCAGTATATGTAGCAGTAGGGGCTGTGGGTGTAACAATGGTATTGATGTCCTCATCATCCTCCCCTTCTTGAAATGAAGTCGTCCTCGATGGAAGCTCATCTTCCTCACCCAAATAAGGCTTTAAATCTGCAATGTTAAAAGTGGGACTAACCCCAAAATCTGCAGGCAGCTCAAGTTTATATGCATTATCATTTATTTTCTCTAACACCTTAAAAGGTCCGTCAGCACGTGGCATTAGCTTTGATTTGCGCAAATCAGGGAATCTATCCTTACGCAAATGTAAACAAACAAGATCTCCAGGTGCAAACACAACATGTTTTCTACCCTTATCTCCAGCAAGTTTATATTTAGCATTCATACGCTCAATGTTTTCCTTAGTTAACTCATGCATTTTTAAAATCAATTCAGCACGTTGTTTAGCATCAAAATTAACCTTCTCCGAAGATGGAAGAGGCAACAAATCAATAGGTGCACGAGGTAGGAAACCATACACAATTTCAAAAGGGCACATCTTAGTAGTAGAATGCAATGAACAATTATAAGCAAATTCAATATGAGGCAAGCATTCTTCCCACATTTTCTTATTATTCTTCAAAACAGACCTAAGCATAGTAGACAATGTTCTATTGACTACTTCAGTTTGTCCATTAGTTTGGGGGTGACAAGTAGTATTAAAAAGCAGTTTAGTCCCCAACTTAGCCCATAAACATCTCCAAAAGTGGCTAAGAAATTTAGTATCACGATCTGAAACAATAGTATTTGGCACACCATGCAAGCGAATAATTTCACGAAAGAACAAATCAGCAACATTAACAGCATCATCGCTTTTATGACATGGTATAAAGTGTGCCATTTTCGAGAATCTATCCACGACAACAAATATGCTATCCCTCCCCTTCTTTGTTCGAGGTAAACCTAAAACAAAGTCCATAGATATTTCCTCCCAACGAACACTAGGTACAGGCAAAGGCATATATAAACCATGAGGATTGAGTCGTGACTTAGCTTTTTGACATGTAGTGCAGCGAGCAACAAAGCGCTCAACATCCCGTATCATCTTTGGCCAAAAGAAATGTGTAGCAAGTATGTCCTCTGTCTTCTTCACGCCAAAGTGTCCCATTAGTCCTCCTCCATGCGCCTCCTGCAACAACAAAAGACGAACGGAGCTAGCTGGAATGCCTAGCTTGTTAGCACGGAACACAAATCCATTATTAATGACGAACTTGTTCCAAGTTGTTCCTTCTTTACAATTCTGCAATACATCTTTAAAATAAGCATCATGCACATATTGATCTTTGATGGCCTCCAAACCAAATATTTTGAAGTCAAGTTGTGAAAGCATAGTATAGCGACGAGACAATGCATCAGCAATAACATTTTCTTTACCCTTCTTGTGTTTAATGACATAAGGGAAAGTCTCAATGAATTCAACCCATTTAGCATGTCTACGATTCAGTTTAGCTTGACTTTTAATATGTTTCAAAGATTCATGATCAGAATGTATAACAAATTCCTTGGGCCATAAATAATGTTGCCATGTTTCTGAAGTCCGAACAAGAGCATATAATTCTTTATCATAAGTAGAATAATTCAGACTAGGCCCACTCAATTTTTCAGAAAAGTATGCAACAGGTTTGCCATCTTGTAATAACACACCTCCTAATCCAATTCCGCTAGCATCACATTCAAGCTCAAAAGTCTTATTAAAATCAGGAAGTTGGAGTAAAGGAGCATGTGTCAACTTATCTTTCAACACCGTGAAGGCTTCTTCCCGTGCGGTACCCCAAACAAAAGGCACATCCTTCTTTGTAAGCTCATTGAGAGGTGCAGCAATGGTGCTGAAATCTCTCACAAAACGCCTATAGAATCCAGCGAGGCCAAGAAAACTCCTCACTTGTGTGACCGTTTTGGGCTGCGGCCAACTCTCAATAGCTTCAATCTTGGCTTTATCAACTTCAATTCCCTGTGGAGTAACAACATAGCCAAGAAAAGACACTCGTTCGGTGCGAAAGGTGCACTTCCCAAGGTTACCAAACAAACGTGCATCACGTAGAGCAATAAAAACAGCACGTAAATGTTCCAAATGTTCCTCCAAAGATCTGCTATAAATCAATATGTCATCAAAGTAAACTACCACAAATCGTCCAATGAAAGCACGTAAAACTTCGTTCATTAATCTCATGAAAGTACGAGGTGCATTAGTTAACCCAAAAGGCATGACTAACCACTCATATAATCCAAACTTAGTTTTAAATGTTGTTTTCCATTCATCCCCCAATTTCATACGAATTTGATGGTATCCACTATGCAAATCAACTTTGGAGAATATTGTAGAGCCACTCAATTCATCAAGCATATCATCTAGCCTAGGAATAGGATGACGATAATGAATAGTAATATTATCAATGCCTCTACAATCAACACACATACGCAATGTACCATCCTTTTTCGGCACTAGAATAATAGGAACAGCACACGGACTAAGGGATTCTTGTATATAACCTTTGTCGAGAAGCTCTTGTACTTGACGCATAATCTCCTTCATCTCCTCTGAATTGATTATTGCTGACCCTTTTTGCTACCATATTATAAGCCTTCCCAGCTCCACATACATCTACGTCGTGTGTTTGACTCTCCCTGGTAATCGCTCTATCAAAGCTTTGAGAGTTTTGACTACAACGGTTGCCGATCACCACCTGTTGCAGGGTAAGAACTGGTAAGAATTTGAGATTTGTTTGACGGGTTTGTGATACACCACCACCATTTCTAAGTAGTCTGTAGGATCATATTCTTGTGTGTTTCTATTTGCTTCTAACCATGGTAGGATCACAAGCCGATGAGACTGATTGGGAGAGCCTGACGAACAAACAGCTACATGATAAATTTCAGCAAATGATGAGTGGACAGGTGCAAGATGTGCTAAACAGATTTGACGAGTCCACGTGCGAAGTATTCTATGGTTTGGTAGATTAATTACCTCCACTCCATTCGTATTCCTAGCACACCAAGCCACTGGTTGATTTCTTCAAAGATAATAAGTTCTAAGTACTAGTCCTGAAGGTACCAAATGGATTTGTACAAGATTTCGATATCCTTGATGATGGTTCCCCTCCTGAACTTGGTAGTGTTTTATTATAAGACTACTGTGTCGTCATGCTTGTCTCAGACAACGTGTTCACATGTTGTAGAAGAACCAGCTCATATTTTGGAGCTTACTACCGTAGTCCATTTCCCGAGAATCTCGCAACGTCGTTCGTCGATTTGTGATGCAAACTTTAATTTTTCTTTCTAGACTTGATGAGTCTGGAATATCCTGACACCAACCAGATCTGAATCTCAGGCAGATATGATGGTTGGAACATCTCCCAAGAACTATAATATTGGTCTCTCGATAACCGGTAAAGTGGATGTCGTGGCCAACACACCCAGCCGGAAGACCTATTATTGTAGTATCTTGATTGAGGAAGTTGGCCACCTCCCCATGAGGATTTCGTAGGATTTACTCCATAGTTATTCCTTATGGATTCTTGTGCTCCCGAAGTCCGACCTTTTACCTGATGTTCTGGGTACCAAACCATTTTAATTAATGGGTTGCACTAGCCTGTCAAGGAGAACATTTGAAGCGGAGTGCTAAATGTCTCTCGGTCGATCATCCAGATTTTGTCCCCTTGGCCCCGCTAAGGTGAAATCTGAGAAAGTGTTGTCTTCCTTTGTATCTGCATCCTCCATCGGTATTCGTGATGGTAGTATGTTGTGCTGTCAGCACCCTTGACACGGATGTTGGTAAAACCTTGATGAATATGGAAATGCTCAAGTTCTTGAAAGCACGCACAAGCGCTAGGTGTTATCATCGGCACTAACTGGGGTGGCTCTTAGCTTCCTCGGTTATGCTATAACTTTTCAAACAGTGGAGTCACTCTCTACTGTTGAGCTTCTCCCTAGTTACTAAAATCATCCCTTGTGTTGTTTTCAACAAGGTAATCCACATCATCCATTCTAGTCCGAGTATGCCATTCTACCCAACCCCTCCAAACAATCACTCGAGAATTGCCTTAGGCTGGTACAAAAGTTTCAATGATCTCTGAATTAAAGGTAATTCTTTTTGCCACTTAAGGTAATAATTCTATGAATCACCCTCCTCTAGGATGTCTCGCTGAGGTATCATGGCAACTCAACTCCTCGCTACGTTGACAACCGTTCACCACCCTCGTAAGTGTGGAATTGTTGTCTGCCTAGTGAACCCTCCTCATCTGTTCCACTCCATTCCTCTAGAGGTGTGCCTCGTCTCTCAGCTCGAGAGATGTTGCTATGTCTCATTCCGTGAGATAATACTGAGTTGCTCGACCTTCGAGAAGATCGATTCTTTTAGAGTCTTTCCTTTCCTCTCGTTGTCATGTTAGTTGGAGTTCTCAGAGCAAGACTTCGAGACAATGATGGTGATCGAATCAGCATTCATTTGAAGTGCAACCTGGATCGTGAAGATCGTGTTAGCTTGTGTCCCTGTGTCTTCTTACCCTACGCTTGAATCTCGGGAGGAGATTCTTGTTTAGTGGGGATGAGTTGTCACATCCCTAGTTCTATTAATGCCTAGTGCTAGCATCTGGTGTTGTATCATGTTTAAATTTCAGTTAAACCTGAAACGGGGATTGCCTAAACCCTAGCATCAAAGGACTCCACTAGGTTCAACTAAAATATTCTCAGTGAATCCAAATGGCTTTAAAAAATGTTCATCATTTCTGGAAAATGCTGGAAACATTAACCAGAGGTGTTGCACCTTTTTCCATGTCATATTTGGGCTCTGGATTAAATCATATGCTATTTGCAATTGGGCATTTAAATGCTATATAATATTTTAAATGCTCAATTAATTCTGAACTTAAGTGAGGGATGTTGGGAATATTCCAAATAGAGCCCACAATTATTTTCAGGATTTTTGAAAACGTTTTGGTATTTTAAATAAAGCCCAAAAGTTATAGAATAGTAGAAAAATAAAAACAAGTAGAAGAGACGGAGAGAAGGACTTACCTGGCGCCAGCAACCGGCCCAGCTCCTGTGCTAGCCTACCTGCGGCCCAGCCCACCACCAGCCTACCTGTCGTCTTCCTCCCTGCCAGGAGGACGGGCGCGTGCCCGACGCGCGCGCACCATCGTGCGGCCACCTCCACCCTGCTTGCCTGCGTCCTCGACGCCTGGACGTCTCCAACGCCGCCACGCACGCCCCTGGAACCCCCTCACACTCTCCCTCGTCCCCATCTCCTTCTCTATCTCTCTCTCCCGCGATCGCCGTGACCGCCCGAGAACGCCGACGAGCACCCCCGTGACCATCGGCCACCCCTCGCCCTGCAATTGAGCCCAGAGGCCCAGCCGCAACCTCTTATCCCTCCTCACCGAGCTACACGAGCCAGGACGGCCCCAAGACGACGCATGTGGCTTTCTTCCCCGACCACGGCCGCCGGATGCCGCCGTCCGATTCACCATATTCGCCGCCTCCCCGAGTCTGCTGAACTCCGCTTCGACCTCGCCGTGAGCTCCTCTACCGAACCCCTCTCTCCCCGCCATAGATCCCCTTCTCTAGCTCTGCTGACCACCGCGGTCGAAGCTCACCGCCGCTGTGCCTTGTCGCCAGCGTGGCTAGAGCCTCAATAGCTCGAAGTCAAGCACACCGCTGTGCTCAGCAGGGCTCCAGGAGCCCGTAGCGCCCACTAGCTCCCCCTGCCTTGCACCGTAGCGCCGAACCCGTCGTTGCCCGAGCTCCGGCCGCCGGCACGAGCTCGACACCGGCGAGCTCACTTCACCGCAGCCTCTCTCGCTTGCTCCAATGGATACGCGAGAGTGCCAGCTCTCTGTAGGTGGTCTCGGCCGTTAATTTGGCCGTCGGAGGAAAAAATCCGAGCCCCTCCGCCGTCTCGGCCTCGCCGGCGACTCAATGCTGGCGGGATTGACCCTGCTGACCAGGGGTTTGACCCTGCTGACCGTTGACTGGGTGGGCCCAGTTTGACCCCCTAACTCACTGACGTGTGGGCCCCAGGCCACTAACTAAACTAGGTTAAGTATTACCTTAACGCTAACTAAACTTAGTTAGTTTAACGAACTGCTGACACATGGGACCCACTAGTCAGTTTGACCTGGACCGCCCCGTTGACCTAGTGATGTCACATTGACGCTATGCTGACGCAATAAGTATTTTCTGGATTTAACTTTTTATAGGAAATTCCACAAATTGTTGCAAACTTCTAAAAATCATAGAAAATCAACCGTAGCTCCAAATCAAACAAATTATATATGAAAAATGATCAGAAAAATCCAATCTATCCATATGTACTGGTTTCATGCATGTTTAAAGAATTTAACCTTGCTGTTTAGATGAAACAAGTTAATACACTAATATAACCTCTTAAAATGGGTTTGCATTTGAATCTTTGGTTCAAATGGACTCATCTCAATCTGTTCTAGCTTGCATTAGCCCAAAACACATTCATATTGCCATGTCATAGCATGCATCATATTGTGCCTTGCATTGATCGTGTTTCTTCTCTGTTTGTCAGTGTTGTTCCCCCTCGGTAGACGTTGTTCCGACGTTGTGATTGTTGCCACTGATGAAGACTCAATGCTATCTTCAGAAGTGCCAGGCAAGCAAAACCCCCTTGTTCATTCCGATACAATCCCACTCTCTCGCTCCTGCTCTCTTTTACTGCATTAGGACAACAACGAATCATCTATTATTTGCTGCGGTAGCTGAACCCCTTTATCCTCTGCATGACCTGTCATTGCCACAGTAAATAGATGAAACCCACTAGCATGAGTAGGAGTTGTTTGAGCCCTGTTGTGCCTACTCATTCATGCTTGTTTGTCATGCCTGCTACTGCTTAGAGTTGAGTCAGGTCTGATTCATCGGGAATGAATTGGAAAGTGGTGAACATGTCCTACTGTGTGTGAGCTAAGTGTGTGAACACGATTTGGTAAAGGTAGCGGTGAGAGGCCATGTAGGAGTACATGGTGGGTTGTCTCATTGAAGCCGTCCTCGGGAACTAAGTTCTGTGTTTGTGATCCATGATTCAGCTACTACCATGCATTGGGCCCTGAAATATGACCCCGCTCAACTTCTTAACCACCCTAGTCCTCTGTCCAGGAGTTGCAAGTAGTTTCTGGTGTTTGTAGTATGCTGGAGGCCGTGAGAAGCGCTGACCGGAGGGGTGGGCTGTGATGCGGTAGGCACGTGGCCGGGTATACCGGGCGCCCGTTTGGTGTCTCGGAACCCTGTTCACATCGTTCGGGGCCGTATGTGGAAACCTCGGCCGGACTCCCTGCGGATGGAACCTAAATAGGTGATAAACCTGGAGTAGAGACTTAGGTGTTTAGGTAGGTCGTGGTCTACACCCACGTCGGCTTTCGCTTGAAGTCTGCCGAGCACATGTCGTGTGCAGACGCTAAGTGGTGGAAACATGTATGAAGAAGGACACCCCTACAGGGTTAACATCATCTATCCGAATAGCCGTCTCCGCGGTAAAGGACTTCTGGGTTGCCTATAACAGTTCATAGACAAGTGAAAGTGGATACTCTAAAATGCGCAAGATAAGCGCGAGTGCTATGGAAGGCGTTCTCGTAGGGAGACAGGAGTGGATCCATAGTGGTGTATTGATATGCTTAACATGTGGACTCGTGTGTGCCACCCCAAAAGAGTTACTTGCAGTCATAGTTTAGGATAGCCACCGAGTCAAAGCTGGCTTGCTGCAGTTAAACCCCACCATCCCCTTTGTTGATAATGATGCATAAGTAGATAGTTCTGATGTAAGTCTTGCTGGGTACATCTGTACTCACGTTTGCCTATTTTATGTTTTTGCAGAGAGACTTCGGTCTTGTTAGTAGTTCCGAGTGGACTTCGATGTTTAGCTTGTTACCTCAGCTATGCTCTTGTGCCCTCGGCAGGATTTGGTAGATAGTCAGGCTTCTTAGCCTTTTTCATTTGTAGATGTCGGTACTCAGACATGTTAAGCTTCCCCTTGTGTTTTGACTTGTATGCTCTGAATGCTGGGTCGAGAGACACATGTTTGTAATATCTCGCTCCTCGGAGCCTAATGAATAAAATACTTGAGTTGTCGAGTCATGTTGTGATGCCATGTTTTATTTGCACATATCGAGCATATTGTGTGTATGTTATTGAAATGCTTGGTATGTGTGGGATCTGACTATCTAGTTGTTTATCCTTAGTAGCCTCTCTTACCGGGAAATGTCTCCTAGTGTTTCCACTGGGCCATGGTAGCTTGCTACTGCTCCGAAACACTTAGGCTGGCCGACATGTGTCCTTCGTTCCTGTGTCTGTCCCTTCGGGGAAATGTCACGCGATGAATACCGGAGTCCTGTTAGCCCGCTACAGCCCGGTTTACCAGAGTCCTCCTAGCCCAGTGCTACAGCCCGGATTCACTCGCTGATGACTAACACGTTCGATGTTGGGTCATGGGTGCCTGTCCCTGTAAGTCTGTGCCACTTTGGGTTTACGACTAGCCATGTCAGCCCGGGCTCCTTATCATATGGATGCTAGGGACACTATCATATACGTGTGCCAAAAGGCGCAAACGGTCCCGGGCAAAGGTAAGGCGACACCCGTGGGAATACCGTGCGTGAGGCCGCAAAGTGATATGAGGTGTTACATGCTAGATCAATGTGGCATTGAGTCGGGGTCCTGACAGTGACATTAGGGTTTTGGTTGATGTGTGTCTTAACATGTTATTTTACTACAAACTCTAGGGCTGTTTGTGACACTTATAGGAATAGCCCAATGGATTGATCGGAAAGAATAACTTTGAGGTGGTTTCGTGCCCTACAATAATCTCTTCAGTTGTTCTCCACTATTAGTGACTTTGGAGTAACTCTTTGTTGCACATTGAGGGATTTTTATATGATCTAGTTATGTAATCATTGTTGAGAGAACTTGCACTAGTAAAAGAATGAACTCTAGGCCTTGTTTCAAAGCATTGCAATACCGTTTTCCCTCACTTTTGTTACTTGCTACCTTGTTGTTTTTATTCTTTCAGATTATGAAAACCTATATCTACCATCCATATTACACTTGTATCACCATCTCTTCGCTGAACTAGTGCTCATGTACAATTTACCATTATATTGGATGTGTTGCGAACACAAGAGACTCTTTGTTATTTGGTTGCAGGGTTGTTTGAGAGAGACCATCTTCATCCTATGCCTCCCACGGATTGATAAACTTGAGGTCATCCACTTGATGGAAATTTGCTACTGTCCTACAAACATCCGCACTTGGAGGCCCAACGATGTCTACAAGAAGAAGGTTGTATAGTAGACATCAATTGCTTACTTTATACATCAAATATGTCATCTGCTTAGTTTAGACATGCTTTGTGTGAATGCCATCTATTTAGTTTCTTTATCATATATGTGAATTATGCAATGCCATCTTGTTTAGCCAGGCATCATATGTGAATTATGCAATGCCATCTTGATTAGCCAGGCATCATATATGTGAATTTTGCAATGTCATCCTACTTAGCCAGTACTCTAACATGTGAATTATATGATGCCCTCCTTTTTTCATTACGTATTGCATTTGTCAACAATGTTAGTACATTCAACTACTCTTCATGTGCATCAGCCATTTGACACAGTGATGGAAAATTCTGGAGAGAAAACAAGGTCTCCAGAGCAGACTATGCCATCTGACAAAGCGCATATCTTGCTGGTTACGGATAGCTCCTCAAAGGAGGATTCAGAGACATATGAGAAGCCCTATCCCCCCCCCCCCCGAGGTGTATGCTCTAACTTGGCATGGTTATGTTGATCATATCGTGTGTATGGTGTCTTGCATTGCTATGTCATTTGCTTAGTTTAGACATGCTTTGGGTGAATGCCACCTGCTTAGTGTCTAATTACCATATATGTGAATTATGCAATGCCATCTTGTTGGAAGACATTATATATGTGAATTATGCAATGCTATCATGTTGCAAGGCATTATATATGTGAATTATGCAATGCCGTGTTGTTTAGCCAATCATCATATATGTGAATTATATCATGCTATCCTTTTTTTGTATTACGTGATCCATTTGTCGACAACGTTTGTATATTCGACTACTCTTCCTGCGCATCAGCCATTTGAAGCAGTGATGGAAGTATCTGGAGTGAAAACAAGTTATTTAGAGCAGACAATGCTACCTGCTAAAGAAGATATCTTGCTAGTTATAGATAGCTCCTCAGAGGAGGATTCAGAGACAGATGACCAGTCCTATTTCCCCCCGAGGTCTATGCTCAAACTTGACAGGGTTATATTACTCATGTCATGCACGTGTCTTGCATTGCTTAGTTTTTACATCATATATTCGGTTGCCATCTGCTTACTTGCTTATTATATAAATCCTGTATTTGAATTATATCATGCCATCATGTTTACATAGACAGAATCTATCTGAATTTGGGCATGCGAAGCAATTTGATAAAGACATCATAAAGTTATATCATCTCATCCTGTTTAGTGTTTACAGTCATCATATTTTGAATTATGTCATTCTATCCGTGAATTATGGCGTGCTATCACGTTTCAGTAGGCGGTATGTGTATGTGAATTACGGCATGCCAACCTATTTAATAAATACATTATATAGTTATATCATGTCATCCGGTTTACATAGTCATCATATTTTGAACTATGTGTTTCCATCCTTTTTAGTTAGCCATCATATATGTGAAATTGTGTCATGCTATCATATTTAGTTAGCCGTCATATATGTGAAATTGTGTCATGCTATCATGTTTGGTTAGACAACATAAATGTGAATTATTTCATGCCCTCTTTTATTCCCCACTATCCATTGCACCTATCTATCATACAATGTTTGTACATTCAATTACTTTTCTTGTTTATCAGCCATTTGAATTGGAGAGGGTGATGGCAGTATCTAAGGGAGTAATAACATGGTCTTCAGAAAAGATAGTGCTACCAGTTGATGCAGATAGAACCACAGTTATACTTTCCGAAGAACCAGCCCCACCATACATAACCCAGACTCTCACAGATGTTACCCCTACCCAGTTGGACAAAGAAACAGCTACACCCCTTCTAACCCCAACACCAGCAGATAGTAACCTAGTTCCATTTGACACAGCACTGTCTCCACCACAGAGCACCCCAACACAAGCAGTTAGTAAGGGAACTGCAGTGCCCAAAGCATGAGGACCACCACTCTGAATCCTAACTCAATGCTTAAAGCACAAGAAGATTTGTTCTTAGGTCAGGTTCTGTAGCTATGGTTCATACTCCTTTGCTCTTGCATCACTCTAGTTACTCATACCAAGTATTTTCAAATTTGAAGGATGGAATTGAAACTCCAATGGCATAAAAGGTATGTTTTAAACCTGTTTCTTTATCTGGTTTGCTGTTGTAACTTGCTCTATGTTGATTTCAGTTTCAATTGAATAAACAGTTATGTTCTCATGTTATGCACAATACAAGTGTTGTTATTGCTGTGTAGTTTCCCACACTTATATTCTGTCTATTCTGCTTTGTCTTAAATAGATATTATTTAAACCGTGTCTCTATCTTGATTTGGCAACAAATACTAGAATGTTATAGACCATATAGTGACCATGGTACATAGATATATGTTTGTTTCATGATGTTATCCTGTCCACTTTACTACTGAAATTATTTACCAAAATGAGTTTCATACAACATGGAAAACTTGTGATGTGTCTGCTTGTTTCTTTTTTAGAATGTGGACAAAATATTGGAGAAGAGTACCCCGCTATGCAATGGTAAAGGAAGTAATGCAGATAAGCTTCAAGATAGCGAGACATCCCTGTTGGTCTCCATGAAAGCTGATAAGAACTATCATGATGATAGTGAGACAACCCCAAAGTCCTGCTTGATGTAGTGTATGAGTTACTGGCCACTACTGCTGGCACAAGCTCTTCGAACTCGTTGCCTGTATCACTTCGGCTTCTTCAGTCTCAGCTACAAGCTAAAAAGCATCAGTCGGTTGTGCTATGTCAAGACGCCGAAGGACTGAGGAAGTCTCTGCGGAATTCAGGTGCATACTTTCTGGCACAACAACAAGCGTTGGAGGATTTAACCGCCAAACAAGAGAAAGTTAATAAGCTTGCTAAGCATCTTGCCAGCATTATAGGTACCCAAGAGATTGTTTCTTGAGCTCTTCTGAAGTGGTTTTAGTTCTGGTCTTTTTTGCTGCAGAGTGTATTTGCACTAGTCGCCAACTGTGACAACTAGTGTATGTGATAAGCTGCTTGTTTCCCTATATTTGCACTGGTGGCGAACTTTGATGCCTAGTGGATGTAATGTGTGTAATAGCCGTGATAGCCTAGCATAAGATGCTTGCTTATTTATGTTCTTGTTGTCTTCTTTATTTGTTTGCTTGTAGTCAGTGCAGTACTTTTTCCTTGGTTTGATAGTGGTCGCAATAACCTATTTTTCAAAACTAAGCCACAACAACCATGCGATACATATTTACTGTAGTGACAATGGGCCTCCTCGGGCCGTAGAAACAATGGGACTTCAACGGGCCATAGAAACAATGGGCCCTCTATGGGTCGTAGAAACAATGGGCATTATAAGAGAAGTAGCATCAATGGGCCTTCTATGGGCCAAATGATCGATTGGCCAAACATGGGCCAATAACAGACCGCATTATGGGCTATAAACGGGCTAGAGTTGGAATCGTCTGTTCATGGGCCCACCATAACATGTCACCATTAATCGGCCGTATTTGATGACGCTATGACAACGGCCCAACGGATTAACGGGCCACCAACGGGCCAACTATAACCATGGGCTGAATTTGGCCCACAAGCAGAAAAGACCAGTAACAGGCCGTAAGTAACCGAATGCTGGAAATGAGCCCAAGAATAAATGGGCCCTGTGAAGGCCGAAAGATAACATGGGCTGGAAATGGCCCAGCAGAATAGTGGGCCGTTAATGGGTATAAAGCGATACACTGTTCATTATGGACCAGTTTCACCAGGGGCTATTAATGGGCCAAGAGTTACAAAGTGCCTCATATGGGCCAAAAGACATCATCGGCCATACATGGGCCGGAAGTTACAACGGGCTGGAATCATATTGGACGGCCCAGATGACGCTACTGGGCCTAATTCGGATAGGCCGTAACGGGTTGTGACTTCACTGGCTGTAAATGGGCTATATGCAAATAGGTCGTTAACAGACTTTTCGTGGGCCAACTCGCTACCTTTTGGCCAAGTCAAATGGGCCGGCCTTTTCACCGGAATGGGCCTCTATTGGGCCGTCCGACGTGTCCACGTGTCATAGGCGCCTTCGGTCCAATGAGTGGATGACATATGTCCCAATGGTGAGCTAACACGTGGTTCCTTTGGCCAATGAGAAATTTACACGTGGAAAATACCCATTGGTCATGGCTGTTAGCAGGTTATTGGATCCAAAACCGGACCCGATAGCTTAACGGCGACCCGTTATGGTGGATGCCACATGTCAGTCACCCTTGACGAAAGCACTTCCATGACGGGCGATTTATCATCATGGAAGTGGACACTTCCATGATGATAATTTTGGTAATGTCATGGAACACTTCTACGATAGCACATGTATGACTATCCCGATTCTATCATAAAATCGTCATGGATGTACATGCAGGACAGAAAACGTGACCTACTGTGACAAACACGTATCATCATGGAAGTGTATTTTTTGTGGTGGCCATTACCAGGCCGAAACATATCTTGGGCCTTAGTTGGCCCAGTGATATCATGGGCCTTTAAGAGGCAGAAAGCTTAGTAGAGGCATCTACGGGCCAAATTATAGGACATGCCTTTAACAGGCCCAAAGTCATGTTGGGCTGAACTGTTACCACCTTGATCATAGGCTGTTAGTAGGCCGGATGTCGCGTCGGACCATATATGGACCATGGGCAGCACGGGCCATTGCCAGGCCGAAAGACACACCGGGCTGAAATGGGCCCATGTCTACATCGGGCCTCTAACAGGCCAAAATTTCACTGAGTTGTAAATGGGCCCGAATATTCCGTGAACAATTAATGGGTCAGATCTGGCTTCGGGTCGTAAATGGGCCATGTTTAAATAGGCCGTTAGTGCTCTGGGCCACTAGTACCTGTGTAAATACTACGAGCCTTTGATTGGGCAGGCCTTTTTAACCTATATGGCATCTGTCGGGCCCTGCCACGCGTCGACGTATCATAGGCACGTTTCCTCCATTGGACGGACGTCATCTGGCCCACCGAGGAGCCGACACGTGTTTCCTCCAGCCAATGATCATTTTACACGTGGAAAATCCCCATTGGCCCGGGCTGTTAACGGGTTATCGGATCCAAACCGGAACCCGATAGCTTAACAACGACCCGTTACGATGGATGCCACGTGTCGGTTACCCTTGACGAAAGCCCTTCCATGACGCGCCATTTATCGTCATGGAAGTGGACACTTCCGTGATGATAATTTTGGTCTTGTCATGGAACACTTGTACGACAACACAGGTATGACTATCTTGATTCTGTCATAAAATCATCATGAATGTACATGCATGACAGAAAACGTGACATACTGTGACAAAACGTATCATCACGAAAGTGTATTTTTTTGTAGTGTATGCTAATGATAGATATGATTATTATGATGTGGAACGATTAGAAGAATTTGTTGCTTTTAATGGTGCTTATGAAAGTGAATCTTTGTTTGAAAAATATTAAGATTTTGGTGATTCAGTTTATAGACCTAAATTTTTTGCTATACTTAAATATTGCTATGAGAATTATAAATACAATTTCGATATTGATGAATTTATTGAGAAAATCTCCGTTGTCCAAATAGAGACTAATATTTTGTAGGAGTCTATGCAAGAAGGAATTGATGAAACTGTGAGCTCATTGGATGAAAATGATGATGAGGAGAGTGAAGAACAAAAGGAGGAAGAGCAGATTGATCACCCGTGCCCACCTTCTAATGAGAGTAACTCTTCAACTAATAGATTGTTTAATTTCCCTCCGTTATTAGTGAAGGATGAAAGCTATGATAATTGCTATGATTCGTTGATTCGTTTGAAATATCCCTTTTGATGAACTTGATGCTTGTTGTGCTTGTGGCCATGATGCCAATATGAATTATGCTTATGGAGATGAACTTGATATTGTTCCTTATGTTAAACATGAAATTGTTGCTATTGCACCAACACATGATAGTCCTTTTATCTTTTTTAATTCTTCAAACTACACTATATGAGAGAAGTTTGCACTTATTATGGATTACATTGATGGGTTGTGTTCTACCACTACACATGATGATTTTGATGAATATAATATGCATGTGCTTGCTGCTCCTACTTGCAATTATTATGAGAGAGGAACTACATCTCCGCCTCTCTATGTTTCCAACATGATAGAATTGCAAGAAATTGCTTATACTATGCATTGGCCTTTACTTGATGTGCAAGAATTGTTCTTGTATGACATGCCAATCCATAGGAAGAGAGTTAGACTTCGTCATTGCATGATATATGTTGCTTTGTGCTCAATACTAAATTATTAATCATTGTTAATTAAGATTGGCTTTGATATACCTTGGGATCTGAGTGGATCCATTACTTGAGCACTTTATGCCTAGCTTAATGGCTTTAAAGAAAGTGGTTCTAGGGAGACAACCCGGAAGTTTTAGAGAGTCATTTATTTCTATTGAGTGCTTTTATAAAGTTTGAAAACAAAAAAATATAGAGGGGAACATAAAAATATTTTTCTAAAAGAGAAGCAATTGAAAGGTGATGCATTATTCGAGAAGTGAGGGTCGACCTTGAACACTTGTGTTCATTCTCATGGAAACAATGTAAATTTTTCAAGGAAGTTTCTCACAAAAATAATTATCCCCTTGTACAAATCCATTGTATTATAAAATAATGTGGCAAGATTTGCCTTTAGGATGATTAGATTGCTTGTTGATATGTGCGGTGCAACAACAGAAACTTTGGCTGTAGTGCGTGATTTTACCTTTTTTACTGGAACACGGAAAGTTTCTGAAACTTTTTTCACATTATTGATATATAAATTGTTTATTTTTCCTAATGTGTCAGGATTTCTGGAGTAACAGAAGTACGGTAGATGTTCAGATTGCTAGAGACTGTCCTGTTTAAGACAAATTCTGTTTTTGATGCAATGTTTTGCTTGTTTTGATGAAACTATCGATTCTATCGGTGGTATAAGCCATGGAGAAGTTATAATACGGTAGCTACAAATAAAAAAATATGAATTGGTTTGCACCAGTACATAAAGTAGTGATTTTCTTTAATATACTAAAGGATCTCACTAGATTTCTTTTAAGTTTTGTGTGGATGAAGTGTTCAAATACCGAAAAGGTCTCGATATGAGGAGAAGGAGGGGAGGCAAGAGTTCGATCTTGGCGATGTCCAAGGCACCCCAAGTAAATATCCAAGGAGACTCAAGCATCTAATCTTGGGGATGCCCTGGAAGGCATCCCATCTTTCTTCAACAAGTATCAGTATGTTATGTTTTCGTTTTTGTTTTGTTCATGTGATACGTGTAAATCTTGGAGCATCTTTTGTGTTTAGTTTTCACTTTTTATTTTATGCACCATGCTTGTATGAGATAGTCCATGGTTGATTTATAGAATGCTCACTACACTTCACTTACATCTTTTGAGTATGGCTTTATAGAATGCTTCATGTGCTTCACTTATATCACCTGAAGTTTGGATTTCCAGTTTCTCTTCACATAGAAAACTGTTATTTGAAGAATGCTCTTTTGCTTCACTTACATTTATTAGAGCATGGTCTTTTGTAGAAAGAATTAAATTCTCTTGCTTCACTTATATCTATTTAGAGAGTCAACATGAGTTGGTCAATTGCTTGGTTAGTCATGAAATCCTACATAAAACTTATGGATCACTGAATATGATTTGTTTGATTCCTTGCAATAGTTTTGCGATAAAGAGATGATAATATGTGGGAGGTACTAGTAAACAGTTGTGGTTAGTAAGAGTATTGGTGTTAGGGTTTATGATTCCCGAAGCATGCACGAATAGTCTCTCGTTGTGCTGTGAAGTTGGGGCATGATTTGTTATTGATGAGCGATGGTCTTTTCCTACCGATCTATCCCCCTAGGGGCATGTGTAGTAGTACTTTGCTTTCAGGGCTAATAAACTTTTGCAATAAGTATATGAGTTCTTTATGACTAATGCGAGTCCATGGATTAAACGTACTCTTACCTTTCCGCAATTTGGTAGCCTCTAATGTACCGTGCATTGCCCTTTCTCACCTCTAGATGTGGTGCAAACTTCGCAGGTACATCAAACCCCGTGATATGATACGCTCTATCACACATAAGCCTTATTATATCTTCCTCAAAACAGCCACCATGCCTACCTATTATGTCCTTTCCATAGCCATTCTGAGATATATTGTCATGAAACTTCCACCGCTTCCGTTTTGATGACTTGAGCATTCATTGTCATATTGCTTTGCATGAGCGTAAGATAGCTAGCATGATATTTCCATGGCTTATCCGTTTTTTGATATCGTTATTATGCTAGATCATTGGACATCCTCGTACACTGCCAGCGACATTCATATAGAGTCATATTTTGTTATAGGTATCGAGTTGTAAGTAAATAGAAGTGTGATGATCATCAATTTTCATTATTAGGGCATTGTCCCTGTGAAGAATGGATGATGGAGACTATGATTCCCCCACAAGTCGGGATGAAACTCTGGACCAAAAGAAAAAAACAAAAAAATGAAAGAAAGAAGAAGAGAAGGGGCATGCTAGTTCCACACTTGTGCTTCAAAGTAGCACCATGTTTTTCATATAGAGAGACTCCTATGTTGTGACTTTCATATACAAGTGGGAATTTTTTATTATAGAGTTTGATGCACACCCATGTAGTTTTCATATTGAGCTTTCATACACTTATAGCTCTAAGTGCATCCGTTCCATGGCAATCCCTACTCCTCGCATTGATATCAATTGATGGGCATCCCCATAGCTCGTTGGTTAGTCCCGTCTATGTGAGACTATGTTAATTTTTTGTCTTCTCAATATTTACCCCTATAATTATACTCTATTCCACACATAGTGCTATATCCATGGAGAGCTCATGTATTGCATGAGGGTTGAAAAAGCTGAAGCGCGTTAAAAAGTATTAACCAATTTCTCAGCTTGTCACTGGGGTTGTGCATGATAAATACTTTGTGTCGAGAAGACAGAGCGTGACAAGATTATATGATTTTGTAGGGATAGCTTTCTTTAGCATTGATATTTTGAAAAACAAGATTGCTTGTTGGGATGCCTGAGTATTGATGTCTTTATGCCAAATTATAGACTATTACTTTCAATCATTCGTGTCTTAGTATTCATGCCATGATTAGACACATGATCAAGATTATGCTAGGTAGCATTCCACATCAAAAAATATCTTTTTTATCATTTACCTACTCGAGGATGAGCAGGAATTAAGCATGGGGATGCTGATACGTCTCCATCATATCTATAATTTTTTATTGTTTCATGCCAATATTATACAACTTTCACTTACTTTTGGTAACATTTATATGATTTATTGGACTAACATATTGATCCAGTGCCCAGTGCTAGTTCCTGTTTTTTCGCATGTTTTTTGCTTCGCAGAATATCCATATCAAACGAAGTCTAAATGCGACAAAAATTTACAGAGAATTATTTTGGAGTATTTGTGCTTTTTGGGAGGTGGAATCAACGCAAACTGGGGCCCGCAGCCACCACAAGACACCTATAATTTTCAATTGTTCCATGTTGTTATATTATCATTCTTGTATGTTTTATAATCATTTTATAGCAACTTTATATCATTTTTTGGGACTAACCTATTGACATAGTGCCCAGTGCTAGTTGTTGTTTTTTTGCTTATTTTTACTTCGCAGAAAATCAATACCAAACGGAGTCCAAACACAGCGAAACTTTTTGGTGTTTTTTCTGGACCATAAGATACCTGTTGGGCCAAAGAAGTACCAGAGGGGAGCTCCGACGGGAGCACAACCCACCTCGGCATGCCTAGGGGCCCAAGCGCGCCCTGGTGGCTTGTGCCCACCTCGATCGCCTCCCGCACCACCTCTTTGCTCTATAAAAACCCCAATGTTCCAAAAACCCTAGGGGAGTCGACGAAAAACTATTCCAGCCGCCGCAGGTTCTAGAAACCACCAATCTAATCTAGACACCTTCACGGAGGGGTTCATCATGCTCATTGGTGCCTCTCCGATGATGCGTGAGTAGTTCAATGTAGACCTACGGGTTCGTAGTTAGGAGCTAGATGGCTTCCTCTCTCTCTTCTAATTCTCAATACAATGGCCTCTTCGAGATCAATTTGATGTAACTCTTTTTGCGGTGTGTTTGTTGGGATCCGATGAACTTTGAGTTTATGATCAGATCTACGTTTTTATCCATGAAAGTTATTTTTGTCTTTTGATCTCTTATATGCATGATTATTATAGCCTCGTATTTCTTCTTTGAATATTTGGTTTAGTTAGGCCGACTAGATCGATTTTTCTTGCCATGGGTAGAGGTGCTTTGTGATGGGTTCGATCTCACGGTGCTCAATCCAAGTGACAGAAGGGGAAATGACACGTATGTATCGTTTCTATTAAGGATAACAAGATGGGGTATATTCCTACATGAATAGATCTTGCCTACATCATGTCATCAATCTTATTGCATTAGTCTGTTTTTCCATGAACTTAATACACTAGTTCCATACTGGATAGCAGTCGATGTGTGGTGTATTAATAGATGCAGGCAGGAGTCGGTCTACTAATCTTGGACGTGATGCCTATATACTGATCATTGCCTAGATATCATCATAATTATTTGAAGTTCTATCAACTGCCCAACAGTAATTTATTTACCCATCGTATGCCATTTTTCTCGAGACAAGCCACTAGTGAAATCTACGACCCCGGGTCTACTTTCTCATCATATATTTTCATATCTATATTGCTATTTGCCTTTTCGTTTATTTGCCACTTTTATTTTCAGATCTATATTATCAAAAACCCAAAAATACCTCGCTGAATTTTATTTGCTTTTATTTGCATCTATCAATCTACTACAATTTTATCTCATCAACTTGACAGTTTCTAGCACTGCTACCCGAAAGGGATTGACAACCCCTTTAACACGACGGGTTGCAAGTATTTGTTCTTTGTGTGCAGGTACCATTTACATAGTGTTGCGTGGTTCTCCTACTAGTTCTATAACCTTGGTCTTCTCACTGAGGGAAATACCTACTGTAGCTGTGCCGCATCATCCCTTCCTCTTTGGGGAAATACTGACGTAGTTCAAGCCGCATCAAAAGGAATTTCTGGCGCCGTTGCCAGCGAGACATCATCAACATCTACTAGGTTCCTAATCACAAATATCATCTCCTTGCAATTTACATTATTTGCTAATTGCCTCTGATCTTCATCTCCCTAGTTCACAAAAAATTGCCATTTTATTCACACTCTTTTTCATTCGCTGTTTTCTCGTCAGATCTGTTTTTGAGTGCAATCTTGTTACGTAGTCACGATGACTCAAGAGAACACCAAGTTGTGTGATTTATACACTACCAACAATGATGGTTTTATTAGCACTCTTATTGCTCCTCCCGCCACTATTGCGGAGTCTTGTGATATTAATGCCGCTTTATTGAATCTTGTTATGAAAGATCAATTTTCCGAAACTCCTAGTGAGGATGTCGCGTCCCATCTTAACACATTCGTGGAATTATGTGATATACAAAAGAAAAAGGATGTGGACAATGATATTGTGAAGTTGAAATTATTTCTGTTTTGTTTGCGAGATCATGCACAAATTTGCTTTTCTTCTTTGCCTCACAATAGTATAGATTCTTGGGATAAGTGCAAGGATGCTTTTATTACTAAGTATTTTCTGCCCACGAAAAATATTTCCCTTAGGACACAAATCATGAATTTTAGGCAACAATGAACATGTTGCGTAATCTTGGGATGATCATACAAAACTTTTATGCGGGATTGAATATTGTTTCTAGAAATCTTTTAGATTCCGCCGTGGGTGGTACTTTTCTAGAAATTAATTTGGGTGAAGCTACTAAATTTCTTGATAATATTATGGCAAATTATTCACTGGCACACCGAAAGAGCTCCTACTAGTAAAAAAAATAATTCGGTTGAAGAAATAAATTCTTTGAGTGAAAAAATTGATGCTCTTATGAAATTGGTTGCTAATAAAGGTGCTCCTATTGATTTTAATGATGTGCCTTTGTCTACTTTGATTGAGCAAAATAGTGATGCCATAGATGTGAATTTTATCTCGCAAAACAATTTCAATAACAATGCTTATAGAGGTAATTTTAATCCTAGGCCTTTCCCTAGAACTTATCAATACTCAAAAGGTTTTCAATGATACAATAGAAAAGTTGAATAAGATTGATGATATGTCTAGAAGCATCGATAGAATTTCGCATGATGTAGAAAATCTCAGGATGAAAACTTTTGCGCCTACGGTTGAGGAATCAATTAAAGCTTTATATGTTTCTATGGATGAAGTAAGAAAAGAACCGCCATGCCTAGAGCTAAAAGAGAATGTTTAGAAAAAGTGTTTTCTAGCGATTGCTTTCATAAAAATGATGAAGATCTTAAAGTGATTGGTGTTTCCTCTATTGTTTCTTTGTTTAGTAATATGAAGATTGATGATAAAGGGTCTGTAGAAGAGTCAACTTTGGCTAGAAGGCATCCCGATAACTTGGAGGGTGAAAATCTTGTTGAGAAAATTGATAAAAGTGGGTTGGAGAGGTCAAAACGTTAACTAGTGATGCACCAACTCTTTTGGGTTACAAGGACTTAAATTATGATAGTTGCTCTTTGATTGATTGTATATCATTGTTGCAATCCATGGTAAATTCACCACATGCTTATGAACAAAATAAAGCTTTTACTAAACATATTTTTGATGATATGATGAAAGCTTTAGAAGAAAAGTTGTAATTAGAAATTTCAATTCCTAGAAAATCACATGATGAATGGGAACCTACAATCAAAGTCAAGATATAAAATTATGAGTGTTTTGCTTTATGTGACTTCGGTGCTAGTGTTTCTACAATTCTGAAATATTTATGTGATGTGCTTGGTCTTACAGATACTGAAGAATGTTGTCTAAATTTGCACTTAGCGGATTCTACTATTAAAAATTCTATGGGAAGAATTAATGATGTTCCTATTCTTGCAAATAGGAATTATGTGCCCATATATTTTATTGTTCTTGATATTGAATGCAATCCATCTTGTCCAATTATTCTTGGTAGACAGTTTTTACGTACTATCGGTGCCGTGATTGATATGAAATAAGGCAATATGAAATTTCAATTTCCGCTAAGGAAGGGTATAGAACATTTCCCTAGAACTAGAACTAAGGCACCGTATGAATCAATCATGAGGGCATCATATGGATCTAGAAATAAAGATGACAACACTTAGATCCTTGCTTTATGCCTAGCTAGGGGCGTAAAACGATATCGCTTGTTGGGAGGCAACCCAATGAATACAATTTACTTTTATTTTTTCTTTCTGTTCTTGAGTGTTTGCATAATTACTCCTCTTTTATGATTGTGTTTTTATGTTTTAATTAGTGTTTGTGCCAAGCAAAGCCTTTGGGATCATGCTGGGTGATAGTTGATTTGATCTTGTTGAAAAATAGAAACTTTTGCACCTAGTAAAATAATTTTCATAAATCACAGAAATGTGATTTTGCTCTAAATGTTTTAGACAAGATTTTTATACAAATTGCCCACATTTTCCTAATTTTTAACAATTTTTGTAGTTACATAAGTATACTAAGTATTCAGATTACTACACATTGTTTTGTTTTTGACAGATTCTGTTTTTTTTGTGTTGTGTGCTTATTTCGATGAATCTATGGTTTGTATTCGATGGTATAAGCTATAGTAAAGTTGGAATGCAGTAGATATAATGCAAACATAAAATATGAATGGGTTTGCAACAATACTTAGAGTAGTGATTTTCTTTGTTATACTAATGGATCTCACGAAGGTTTTGTCGAGTTTTGTGTGATTGAAGTTTTCAAGTTTTGGGTGGGATCATGATGGATGAAGGAATAAGGTGTGAGAAGAGTCTAAGCTTGGGGATGTACGTGGCATCCCAAGCTATTATCTAAAAGAGAAGCAACCAACTAAGCTTGGGGATGCCCAGGTGGCATCCCCTCTTTCTTCTAACGATCATCGGTATTTTACATGGAGCTATATTTTGTCGTCATATATCATGAGTTTTTCTTGGAGCATCTTGTATTGTATGAGTGCTTGCTTGTTTTTATTTTTATTTTGTGTCATCTATCTTTGCTGGACACACCTATTTGAGGGAGCCAAAATTATGCTATGACTTGTTAGAATTGCTCTTTGTGCTTCACTTAACTCTTTATGAGCTATGAAATTGCTCTAGTGCTTCACTTATATAATTTTGAGCACGGTGTGCTTTATTATTTTTGAAGGAATGTTGTCATTCTTCATTTAGATTTATTTGAGAGTTTGTAAATTTTAAAGAAATTCTTTCCTGCTTCACTTAAATTATTTTGAGAGAAGAAAATTTGTATGCTCATGTTCTTCACTTAGATTTGTTTGAGCTATAAAAAGCAACATATGAAATTAGCCCCAAAGTGATAGATATTCAAGAGGGATATAATAAAAACTTTCATGAAGATGATTGGACAAAACAAACTTGATTCTTTGTAATAGTTTTGCAATATGATGATAGTGATATGTCAGTCATGTTAATGAGTAATTGTGTTTTAGTAAGAATATTGGTGTTAAGGTTTGTGATTCCCTATGAAAGAACGAAAGTCAATAGTTATGCAATGAAATTAAATCCTACTTGTGGTGCATTATTCGGTGTTAGTTATGCTTAATGGTCGCTTATGAGATTTTTCGTTTCTTGGTTGGATGCTTCTCAATCTTTTGCTAGCCTTCAGTTGTACTAAGTATGGTCACTACTTGTGCATCCAAAATCCTTAAACCCAGTTTTTCCATATGAGACCACTATACCACCTACATGTGGTGTTCTTTTGCTGTTCTATGCAAATTTGTATGTGCCATCTCTAAATTTCAAATTTCTCTTTTGTGTGCGCGTACCGCTCACGAAATGGTAGGAGGTGGCTGATATTTTCCATGCTACATGTGTTATTCTCAAGATGAGTGTTTATTCACTTGTCATTGCACAAGAGTACGGGAAAGGTATTAGGGTTGCGCAATCTTGAAATGAAAATGAATTTACTTTATGTGGTCAAATAATAAATTCCTAGGAAAGTGTTGGTATGGATGACACCTGTGGATTTGGTTAGCTATGGAATGTGAAAGTATGGTGGAAAAAGGAATAAAATTTATTTTCTATTTGGGAACCGCCTATGATATATCTAGCATGGAAAGTATTGGGAACTACTCAATTGTTTTCGTTGACAGGAAAAGCATGCCACCCAAAATGTTTTATCTCTATCTTTTTGCTTTGAGCTCTGGCACCTCTACAAATCCCTACTCACCTCTACGAAGGGCCTTTATATTTACTTTATGCAATTTTATTTTCATTTGAGTCTCCATCTTCTCTTATAAAGCACCAACTAAGGGGCACTATGATTGTATTTGAGCATTGGGTGTAGTTAATGTGCGAGTGTGTTTCATGAATGGATCAATGATTGCGCATAATGGGCTAGGGACAACTTGCTTTATTATTGATATTCTGAAATACATGGTTGCTTCTTGATATGCCTGAGTATTGAAATCTTCATGTCAAAACTAGACAAATCCTTGAATCGTATGCAAGTCCAAATGTCCATCCTACAAAGAAAAGAATATGTGATGAACATGTTAGGAAGCATTCCAAATAAAAAATTATGTTTTTATCATTTACCTACTCGAGGACGAGCAGGAATTAAGCTTGGGGATGCTGATACGTCTCCAATGTATCTATAATTTTTTATTGTTCTATGTTGTTATATTATCATTCTTGGATGTGTTACAATCATTTTATAGCAACTTTATATCACTTTTTGGGACTAACCTATTGACATAGATCCCAATGCCAGTTACTGTTTTTTTTGATTGTTTATTACTTCGCAAAAAATCAATACCAAATGGAGTCCAAACGCAGCAAAACTTTTTGGTGATTTTTTCTGGACCAGAAGACACCTCTTGGGCCAAATAAGTACCAAAGGGGGGCTCCGAGGGGAGCACAACCCACCTGGGCGCGCCTGGGGGCCCAGGCACGCCCTGGTGGGTTGTGCCCACCTCGGCCGCCTCCCGCGCTGCCTCTTTGCTCTATAAATACCGCAATATTCCAGAAACACTAGGGGAGTCGACGAAAAACAATTCCAATCACTACAAGTTCCAGAAATCAGAAATCCAATCTAGACACCATCACGGAGGGGTTCATCATCCTCATTGGTGCCTTTCTGATGATGCGTGAGTAGTTCATTGTAGACCGATGGGTCCGTAGTTCGTAGCTAGATGGCTTTCTCTCTCTTTTGATTCTCAATACAATGGTCTCTTGGATATCTATTTTATGTAATTCCTTTTGCGGTGTGTTTGTTGGGATCCGATGAACTTTGAATTTATGATCAGATCTATGTTTCTAACCATGAAAGTTATTTGAGTCTTTTGATCTCTATTTCTTCTTAGAATCTTTGCTTTAGTTAGGCCGACTAGATCGATTTTTGTTGCCATGGGAAGAGGTGCATTGTGATGGGTTCGATCTTACGGTGCTCAATCCCGGTGACAGAAGGGGAAATGACACATATGTATCGTTGCAATTAAGAATAACAAGATGGGGTCTATTCCTACATGAATAGATCTTGTCTACATCATGTTATCGTTCTTATTGCATTACTCTATTTTTCCATGAACTTAATACACTAGATGCATGCTGGATAGCGGTCGATGTGTGGAGTAATAGTAGTAGATGCAGGGAGGAGTCGGTCTACTAGTCTTGGACGTCATGCCTATATAATGATCATTGCCTGGATATTGTCATAATTAATAGAAGTTCTATCAATTGCCTAACAGTAATTTGTTTACCCATCGTATGCTATTTTTCTCGAGAGAAGCCACTAGTGAAATCAACGCCCCCCCGGGTCTATTGTCTCATCATATATTTTCAGATCTATATTGCTATTTGCCTTTTCATTTATTTTCCACTTCTATTTCCAGATCTATATTATCAAAAACCCAAAATACCTCGCTGAATTTTATTTTCTTTTATTTGCATCTATCAATCTACTACAATTTTATCTCGTCGACTTGACATTCTGGCACCGCTACCCGAAAGGGATTAACAACCCCTTTAACACGTCGGGTTGCAAGTATTTGTTCCTTGTGTGCAGGTACCGTTTATGTAGTGTTGCGTGGTTCTCCTATTGGTTCGATAACCTTGGTCTCATCACTCAGGCAAATACCTACAATAGCTGTGCTGCATCATCCCATCCTCTTTGGGGAAATACCGACGTAGTTCAAGCCGCATCACCGGTTTGTTGCTCGCTTACTCGCTCAATGAGAGCGTCATGGGCCTCCAGGAGCCCCGCACGGTAGGCAGCATCCTTGGCAGAGCCCAGGCCCCTGCATCCAGCCATCACCCCAAGTAGTCCTCCTGCGAGGCGAACGCCGCCTGCCTGAGGCCTGAGGTTGCGCGATCACTCAAGTGGTCGCAACGCACCATCACATTCGACTCCAAGGACCACCCCAAGTCTGTGGCCGCCATAGGCATGATTCCGATGTTGTGCACCCCCACCATCAGCAACGTTGCGGTCACCAAGACCCTCATCGACGGGGCCACTGGTCTCAACGTGATCTCCGTCGAGACCTTCGAGACGATCCAAGTGCCCTATGACCAACTGATGCCGACCCGACCTTTTACTGTGGTAACTGATGGTTCCACCATCCCACTGGGGCAGGTGCACCTGCCCTTCACCTGCTAACAGCCGTAAGAACTACGACACCAGGCTCATCGACTTCGACATGGCATAAATTGGCCTATCGTACAACATCATCCTGGGTACCTGGCACTCGCCTAGTTCATGGCACAGACCCACCCTGTCTACAATGTTATCAAGATGCCCGCCTGCACTGGTGTTATCACCATTGCCTGCGATGAGAAGGATGTGGTCTGCTCCCTCAAGCGCACCTAAAAGGCCGCGGCAGCGCACACTCAGCTGCCGAGGACGTGCCCGAGCCTCCCGAGGGCGTGCCATCGTGGAAGAAGCAGTTGTTCTCCTAGGACCGCACTGAAACAAAGAAGGTGTCGGTTAACGCTAGTGACTCAGGCCCTACTTTCACCATCAGTGCTGCCTCCCTCCCGAGAAGGAACGTACGCTCATCGCGTTCCTTCGAGCAAACTTGGATGTGTTCGCACGGAAGGCATCTGATTTGACCAGGGTCTCGAGGGAGGTAATCGAGTACCACTTAGTGGTGTGCCCGAACGCTCGCCCCATCAAGCAAAAAGTGCAGCGCCAAGCGCTAGAGAAGCATGAATACATTGTCCCAGAGGTGCACAAGCTGCAAGAAGCTGGGGTCATCTAAGAGGTGTGCCATCCTGAGTGGCTCGCCAACCCAGTCGTCGTCCCCAAGAAGGGCGGAATGGAGTGTATGTGCTTTGACCTCACGAGCCTCAATAAGGCCTGCCCCCAGGACCCCTTTTTGCTGCCGTGCATCCACCAGATCGTGTACTCCAGTGATAGGTGCAACCTCCTATGCTTCCTGGATGCTTTCTCAGGATACCACCGGATCAAGATGGTGGCCAAAGATGTAGAGAGTACGACCTTCATCTCCCATTGTGGCGTATTCTGCTACACATGCATGCCCTTCGGCCTAAGGAGTGTCGGTGCCACCTTCCAGTGGCTGATGCGCATCACTCTGGGGCCTCGGTTGGAAAGGAAAGCGGAGGCCTACATTGAAGGCATAGTGGTCAAAACATGTGAGGCTAGGACGCTCATCGAGGATCTAGTGGAAACATTCGCCAACCTGCGCAAGCTCAACCTAAAGCTCAACCCCGACAAGTGCGTCTTTGGAGTCCCCTCCGGCAAGCTCCTCATCTTCCTCCAATCCAGAAAAGATCTAGGCCATTGAGAAGATGCGCCCTCCCCGGACTCTCAAAGAAATGCAACAATTGGTGGGTGATGTTTGCTTGAACTACGTCGGTATTTCCCCAAAGAGGAAGGGATGATGCAGCACAACAACTGTAGGTATTTCCCTCAGTGATGAGATCAAGGTTATCAAACCGATAGGAGAACCAACGCAACCCGATGTGTTAAAGGGGTTGTCAATCCCTTTCGGGGAACAGCGCGAGAAATTGGCACGTGGACGGTAGAAAGTTGTAATAGATTGGATAAATAGATGGCAAATAAAATAAAGTGCAGGAAGGTATTTTTGTATTTATTTGGTTTAATAGAACTGAAAATAAAAGCAAAGGAAAATAGATCGCAAAGGCAAATATATTAAAGAAGAGACCCGGGGCCGTAGGTTTCACTAGTGGCTTCTCTCAAGAAAAATAGCAAACAGTAGGAAAACAATTATTGTTGGGCAATTGATAGAACTTCAAATACTAATGACGATATCCCGGCAATGATCATTATATAGGCATCATGTCCAAGATTAGTAGACCGACTCCTGCCTGCATCTACTAATATTACTCCACACTTCGAATGCTATCCAGCATTCATCTAGTGTATTAAGTTCATGCAAAAATAGAGTAATCCAATAAGAACGATGACATGATGTAGACAAGATCAATTTATGTAGAAATAGACCCCATCTTGTTATCCTTAATAGCAACGATACATATTGATGCGTATCCGACGCACCTACTTTTCCTAACGCTTTTCCTCTTGCTTTGGACTCTAATTTGCATGATTTGAATGAAACTAACCCGGACTGACGTTGTTTTCAGCAGAACTACCATGGTGTTGTTTTTGTGCAGAAACAAATGTTCTCAGAATGGAACGAAACTTTGTGAGGATTTTTCATACAATAAAAGAGAATTTCTGGAGCCAGGAACTACCGGAGGAGGGCACCTGGCTGGGCACAACCCACCAGGGCGCGCCACCCCCTCCAGGTGCGCCCAGGTGGGTTATCCCCACCTGGTGGCCCTACAGCCCTGAAACGGACGCTATAAAATCCTATATTTCCAGAAAAAAAACAGGGAGAAAGAATTATCGCGTTTCACGAGACGGAGCCGCCGCCGTCTCCTATTCTTCATCGGGAGGCTAGATCTGGAGTCCGTTTGGTGCTCCAGAGAGGGGGATCATCGATCTTCATCATCAGCAACACTTCTCCATCAACAATTCCATGATGCTCCCCAGCGGGAGTTGGATGAGATGCATCATGTAATCGAGTTAGTTTTGTTAGGGCTTGATCCCTAGTATCCAATATGTTCTGAGATTGATGTTGCTATGACTTTGCCATGCTTAATGCTTGTCACTTTGGGCCCTGGTGCCATGATTTTAGATCTGAACCGTTTATGTTATCACCATTATATCCATGTTCTAGTTTCGATCTTGCAAGTTATAGTCACCTACTACGTGTTATGATCTGGAAACCCCGGAGTGACAATAGTCGGGACCACTCCCGGTGATGACCGTAGTTTGAGGAATTCATGTATTCACCGTGTGCTAATCCTTTGTTCCGGTTCTCTATTAAAAGGAGGCCTTAATAACCCTTAATTTCCAATAGGACCCCACTGGCACAAAAGGGTAGGACAAAAGATGTCCTGCAAGTTCTTTCCATAAGCACGTATGACTTTATACGGAATACATGCCTACATTATATTTATGAACTAGAGCTAGTGCCATATACCCCTAGGTTATGACTGTCTCATGATGAATATCATCCAATGAATCACCGATCCAATGCCTAGTAATTTACCTTATATTGCTTGTGCTAATTTACTACTACTGCTACTGCTATCATTACTGCTACAAAATCACTGATATCACTGTTACCATTACTATTGCTGCTACCACTATTATCAAAACTATCATATTACTGTGCGACAGATCACTTTGCTGCAGATAATTAATCTCCAGGTGTGGTTGAATTGACAACTTAGCTGCTAATACTTGCAAATATTGTTTGGCTCCCCTTGTGTCGAATCTATAAATTTGGGTTGAATACTCTACCCTCGAAAACTATTGCGATCCCATATAATTGTGGGTTATCAAGACCTTTTTCTGGGCCGTTGCCGGGGAGCATAGCTATATTTGTGGAGTTACTTGGGATTATTATCATATTATCACTATGAAGAATCTAAAGGATGCTAAGACTAAGATTTTTCCCTCTAAGACGAGGGGAGGTAAGGAACCGCCATCCAGCTCCGCTTTAGATTAACCTTCTGTTATAAGTAACTCACAACACCACCACATGCTATTAATTTTGATATGTCGCAAGTTGTTGATGATGCTACTTCTGCTATGAATGTTACTCATGATGATGCTAGTACCTTGCTTGATGATGATGTGCCACTAGGTGAATTTCTTGATGAACAAATTGTTGGAGTAAGACAACATTATATTGTTGAAACTGATGATGAGCTTGAAACTGAAAATCTTGAAACACCTACTACAACTAGCCCTCCTAGATATGAATTGCCAAAAGTATCACAAGGTTATGCTATGAGTGAGGAGGCAACTAGAGATATTCTTGCTTGTAAGGATAGAGACGATCTAGAAATATTATTATGCAAGTATAAAGAAATATCCTTGAATGCTAAACTGAAATGTGATCCTAAGTTTGCTACTTCACCTATCTTTATTGATGATAAGGATTATGAATTCTCTGTCAACCAGAGTTAATTAATTTGGTTGAATCTGATCCTTTTCATGGTTATGAAACTGAAACTGTTGTGGCATGGCCACCCTTTTTGCTCATGATGAGAAGATTCGCTATTACTATATTCTCATGTTATTTCCATTCTCATTAAAGGTTGATGCTAAAGCTTGGTACAATATTCTTGCTCCTGGTTGTGTGCGTAGTCCCCAGGATATGATGAATTACTTTTCTGAAAAATATTTCCCTGCTCATAAGAAACAAGCTGCCCTGCAGGAAATATTTAACTTTCTGCAAATTAAAGAAGAGAGTCGCCCACAAGCTTGGGGGAGGCTGTGATAGCCTGGCTTAATAGGGATGATAGACTACTCATATCAATTAGGAATTCCTTCTTTTCCGGGAGCCCGTTCGGAAAGAACTCCAAAGTTAAGCGTGCTCAGCTCGGAGTAATTTCAGGATGGGTGACCGACAGGGAAGTTGCTCCCGGGTGCGCACGAGTGAGGACAAAGTGCGCAGAAAAGACTCGTATTGATCTATGGGGCCAGTCTAGATCCTGCCAGGAGTAACGGCCACCGGCGGGTGTGTCCGGTGCGTTACAGAGGCTTCTCCAATCTTAATGCTCTGCCTGATCATCCTCTTAAGAAAATTGAAATACTTGATATCTTCTATAATGGACTAACCGATGCTTCTAGGGATTTCCTAGATAGTTGTGCTGGTTGTGTTTTCAGGGAACCAACCATTGGGCAAGCTGAAGAATTAGTGAATAACATATAGAAAAATTATGATGATTGGACTCCGCGTGAAACACCGATTAAACCCACTCCAAAGAAGAGGGGTATCTTATATCTCAGTCCTGAAGATATGCAAGAGGCAAAGAAATCTATGAAGGAAAAAGGTATTAAAGCACATGATGTTAAAACTTACCACCTATTGAAGGAATAGATGGGCTTGAAGGAGCACCACCACCTAAGGTGGTAGAGGTAAATTATCTAATGAAATACAATGATAGTGATAATCCTCATAATAACCATCCTGGCCAATGACTTTATGAGTTTTGCCATTACATTAGAAAGCAAGATCACTTCAATGCAAATGTTATGAAACAATTGAAATACAACTCTGATATGATTGCGCGCTTAAGTGACTTGCTATTTAGAATCTCAAATGATGTTAGAGGTGTAGGAAAGCATGCCTCTATGGTTCAAACTCAATTAGAACAAGTTGCTAAGTCTCAAAGAGAGTTGCCTGATGAAATGAACAATAATATAAAGTGACTTTGTTGTTAGAGTAGCAACTAGAGGACGTAAAATGACTCAGGAACCACTTTATCCTGAGGCACACTTAAAGAGAATTGAACAAGACTCTCAAAGAATTAACACTGATGCACCTAGTCCTTCTAAAAAGAAAAAGAAGAATAAAAATAATAGGACTTTGCCTACCTCTAGTGAACCTGAAGTAGAGAAAGCTCCTGATAATGATAACGAAGTTTCTATCTCTGCTGAAACTCAATCTGGTAGTGAACACTCACCTTCTAATAATGACTAGTTAATTGCCCGTGCGTTGCAACGGGAAAATACATATTTTAGTCGCTCCATACTATTCGTGTCTAATAACTCTATTTTCATGCACATCAGATGATGCAGTTGTGCTCTCCGGAGTTTTGCTGCTTCCCGTGAATGACTTGCATAAGACATCTAGGTAGGCATTGTTAAAGAAAATGGATAATACTACAAAGAAAACACCAAACATGTAGACGAAGGAGTGCTTGGAACACATAGGCAAACCAGACAAACATAGAGTATAACGGATTATCAGTAGGTAAAAGACAGCCTAATTTGGTTTCTCTCGGTAAAAAATTATTGACCCTAGAACCGCAGGTTCAACAAAAAATTCCTCATTTAGAAGATAAATTCCTCTGATGTGAAGGGAGCTGCTTCTTAGATTCTCTATTCCAGATTCAAATAGGAATTCCTCTGAACTACAAAACCTTCCGCTGATTCTAGCACATTGGAGGAGCACAATCACATGTGTTTTAGCGCATTAGTATTTGAAATCGGTATTTTAGCACATGAATATTCTAAATTAACATGTTTAGTGATCTTCTCACTTAACATCCCAATTCAGAATTGAAAATCTAGACCGGCTGATGTAGTGAAGGATATACCTCATAACAATGCAATTCCATTTGCATTAGTGCAGAGATGCTGCATGCATAATAAAGTAAAGTTATTGTTAATTCATGTAATACATACAAAGTAACTACAAATGGCACTCAGGAAGGCCTACTATATTTGATGAGAAGGTTCTCCAGACTAAAAATAAAATTGACTGCATTTATTCAAACTCTGCTGAAAGGCCAACCCTTAATTACCAAAAGTATAAAATAAGTGAGATAACATGGCACAAAATTGGCCATAGATAAATGCTTACCAATGTTATCTTGTACAACTATTTTTCTTTAGATTTAGAACATCTTTTGACTTCCCGGTGAACCTACATGTTTTTTGTAAATGGGCAAACATAATACATTTGAAAATTATTCATGCCTGATAGGAATCAAATATCTACAGGGGATAACTGAGATTATTTTTACAAAAGAGTTGGATTGTAATATTCCATTTCACAAGTGCCCAGAAGCACAAATATTCCTTAAACTAATAGACAACTATTCACAACCCGAAAAACATTCTAAGTTACTGATTTTGTTCTAAGGGGTGTGCCTCGCAACACTGAAAAATTATTCAACACTATTATATCATTTACTGAGGGGAGACTAAAACTTCCAAGAGACGAGATAATGCACGCAAATTTGACTTGGCCGCGTCTGCACTGGATCCACTTCGAATGCTCGGTCTCATCTCTGACCATGGTAGGGCAGCCCACAAGGCGGTACGTTTGGCGACTCTATGACACAATGAGCGTCAGATAGGATTTGTCTCGCCACAAAATTAAACTAATTAAGATAAACTGAGATGTAACTTGTTCAAAATATTTCCAAAAATTATGCAGGTTCACGTAGGTATATGCGTGTAAAGTCATGAATAGTGTCCAGAAAAAGAACAACACAGTTTCCCATGGGATTCTATCAAATTTTGTTTGTAGATATTAAAAACTGACGTATGAACTCACAAGAGTTTTGGATAACACATCATCAGTAGGATGAAAGGCACATGTGGAAGCGACGAAAAATCTATATAAAAGTAACACTGCGCTCATTATCAGGCGTATATCTTGTGTCAGTTAGCAATTTCGAGCAAAAATATTCTGCTAGTGGATGAGATCAAGACAATACTGTATGCCCTTTCTTATTCCATTGATCTCGGACAACTACACAAGTGTACATATATTCTTTGTTGTAAAAGATATTATTCTGAGTACATTCAGTACACAATAATATAGAACAAGAGGAAAAGGTTGTCTTTCTTCCTTGAGCATATAACTTGAGGACTTCTCCATATAAGAAGACATGAAGCAACACTTGATCATGCCATTATATTTTCCTTGCACCAAATCCGCAAGTAAAAAATATGAGACATATCACAATGAAAGAAACAATCTGGACATTGAATAAAAAGTCTAGTAACTACCCGAGGGGGTGGAGTTTAGTGAACTTCACCGATGCTAAATCTGCACTTCATGAGGTACTTTGCAGATCCGCAATAGATTCGTTTCTAAACATGTTTAGGAAGTAGCATAAATTCAATCACACAATTGCACAGATCTGATATATATATCCACTCCAAAAATTTGACCAACTAAACAGAGAACTTATGGAGGTATGATCGTGTATCAAAACAAACACAATGGCTCAAGGCAGATGGCACCGACACCGCCAAGAACAAGTAGCTTGCCACCGGAAGAAATCATCCATGCCAGCAACACCTGGGCGCCGTAAGAAAGAGACATCATGTTGGAGATTGAGAACCAGAGTAAGTACTAAAGGGAATCAACCCCAACAATCATAAACAGAAAACGAAGTAACTTACAATATAAAACAAATCTGGACATGGCAACAACCGCCTCAATCTTCTTCTTCTCCGACGGCCTGTGCCAGATCTAGAAGGAGAGGTACCGGGGAAAGCTCAAACCAAGGGGAGGGAGTGGCAGGTGGGAGGAGGGAGGGGGGATTCTGGACCAACCCAAGTCTGGAGGTCATCGGGGAAGAGAGAGGAGGAGCCGGCGGTGTGGAAACTGGGAGGGGGTTCTCGAAGTCTCTGTTTTAGAGAGAAGCAGAAAGGAGAACGACCTCTAGGCTGTTCGATGTGTAGAAGAGAAGTGGCTCCGGGACAACCAGTATCAATCTGAGCCTTACATTCCAGATCGAACGGTCTAGATAGCATAATGGTAGGCACACCATCGCCACCAACTCGGTTTTTTATAGGAGTAGAGATGAGGTTCATGAAGACACTCAACAAAATAATAAAGAACCAGACAATGATGTTGAGATAGAACAATTTGTTGGTCTTGATAACCCACAATCCAAGAATAAAAGATATGATAAAAGAGACTTTGTTGCTAGAAAACACATAAGGAAAGAGAACCATGCGTTCAAAAACCTATGCCCATTCCACCTAATTCAACTAAAAAGAAAGATGATGATGAATTTGAACGCTTTGCTCAAATGATTAGGCCAGTCTTTTTGCGCACTCGCTTGACTGATATCTTAAAAATGCCTCCTTATGCAAAGTACATGAAAGACATCATCACCAATAAGAGAAAAATACCGGAAGCTGAAATCTCCACTATGCTTTCTAATTATACTTTTAAAGATGGAGTACCTAAAAAACTTGGAGATCCGGGAATACCAACTATACCTTGCTCCATTAAATGAAACTATGCGAAAACTGCTTTATGTGATTTAGGAGCTGGTGTTAGTGTTATGCCTTTCTCTTCATATAAAAGACTTGATTTGAATAAACTCACACCTACTAAAATATCTTTACAAATTGCTGACAAATCAACTGCCACACCTATCGGTATTTGTGATGATGTGCCCGTTGTTGTTGCTAATGTTACTATCTTAACTGACTTTGTTATACTTGATATGCCTGAGGACGACAACATGTCAATTATCCTTGGTAGCCCCTTCTTGAATACTGCATGAGCTGTTATTGATTGCAAAAAAAGCAAGGTCACTTTTCATATCAATGTTAATGAGGATACGGTGCACTTTCTGAAGAAACAATTCCAAGTGAATGGTATTAATGTTATTGAAAAATCTCTGACAATCACTATTAGGAGTTTCCAACTACCTCTACCTACTATTAAAAAGAAATATGTAATGCTTATTGTTGGGGACATTCATATCCCCTTTGAGATAACTTAGTGACTTATGAAAGTTCTTTGGTTTCATGCTAATCGAAAGTGGTTGTTAATAAGACTTGATCAACCTTGTTAATGGATCATTTTTTAGAGGTATGAAGTTGACGAATTTAGTGAGCACTACCTTCTGTCCCTACCTTTTGTTCTCTATTTTTCTTAGTTAAATAAAATAAAATGCCATGTTTTATTTGTTATATGAGTTTTTCGTGCAATAAAAAAATGACCCAAAAATAAAAATTCTCAGAATGCCCTCAAAATTTAATATGATTATTTTCTTAATACTTCTGAATTTCTGGTGCAAATAATATCAGAGAGAGGTTCACCAGGTGGGCACAACCCACCTGGGCGCGCCAGGACCACCAGGCGCGCCCTGGTGGGTTGTGGTCACCACGAGGGCCCCCTCACTTACTTCTTCCCACATCACCACATTCCTCCCAAAAAAACACCATTGCTCTCTCTCCCGTGTTCTTGCTCCCAAAACCGCGGAGTTCAATCTCTTTGCTCGAAGCTCCGTTTACGGAACTATTTCGGGGAATTGTTGTTTGGTATGTGACTCCTCCATGTGTCCAATTAGTTTTTGTTTTAGTGGTTTATATTTTGAATAATTAGCTACTCTTGGTGCTGCTGTAGATGAGCTTGCATGTTTGAATTCTTAGAGTTATAAGTAGTTTGAATGCTTGATATGGCCTCTATACATCCCTATGAGTAGTTGCTATCATTTTTGTTGAGAAAAATTTTGTGGACTAAAAATTCAGAATTTTGTTCACAGGAAAAGGATAAGTTTCTTTAGGAAGTTTGCTTCCAAGAAGAGCTCCAAGGGAGTTATTGGGGAGTCATCTGACTATGATCTCCATATCCAGAGATTGGCTGAGTTACGGCTGTGCGAATGGCCGCATAATCCGTTCATGGAAGGGGCTGGAATCCTTCAAGAGGTTGCACAATGAGCTACTAATGCCGGCCTCACCAACTTCATCGCAGATGAATGCGAACAGTATCATCTCCTCACAAATTCCTTTGTGCAAAACTTTCATTTCCATTCTAAGAATAATCCCCCTGAGGTGTCATTTAATTTATATGCTGAAAACCACAAGATACAACTTACTAAATTTTTTGACATTTGCATGCATCCTTCTGATGGAGATTTGGTAGAGCCTAGGCCCACGAAGTTTGATGGTTTTTACCGTACTCTGCTGATGGGGGATGAGAGAGGAATATCGAGTGTCACCGCTACTAGCTTGCATTTTCCTGCAATGCATTATTTTGCTCTATGTATTGGAAAATGCTTACTTGCTAGAGAGAAGGTAGGTGCACTTAGCACTCCAGAACTTTGCTGTTTCACGTCGCGCACTTTATGGCGACAACACTTATAGCTTGGGAGCTATTGTGGCACATCGCCTTCACATCAACAGATCCAAGGGTAAAATACATGGGGGCATTTATGCTACTCGCTTGGCGACTCACTTTAACGTGCAGATACGCTAGCATGACCATCGTTTGCCCAAGGTTTACCTAGATAGATCAGCTATGGAAGACCACCAGTTTATTGTTGTTGATTACCCTGATATTGATATTCCTTATAACTTAGTTTTTAGTGAGAAAACTCGTGATATTATTCCATTGCCTGCACCTTCTCTGTTTGACCGTGTTGCCAGGCGCGGATACAAGATTATGCTTGAGGACCTTGTTGCTTACCGGAACAACCTAGCTGCGGCATAGGAGGAGCCTCAGGAGTGGGAGCCTGAGGTGCCCGCTCCCCAACACCTCAACACAGGACCTCATGGCTTCTACGATTGGTGATTACTAAGTTAGGCCAAAAGCCTAAGCTTGGGGGAGTATGTATTCCCACCGACATTACAATCATGTTCATGCATTTCATTCCAGTTGTCGGTGTTCACAATTTTTCATTGTATTATCCATGTTAAATTTATTTTCTCGCTTTCTTCTTGTGTGCTTGAAAAACTTGGAGAAAATCCAAAAATATGTTTCTTGCTTATTTTTTATTTTTCTTCCTAGTTTAAATTGTTGTACCACTAAAAAGAAAACCCAAAATGATTTCCTTGTTCTTGTTTTACTTGTTGGGAGCTCTCCCGTGTAAATAGTTTTTCTCGTTTTTGCTTTTCTCGTTCCATTTGCCTGTTTACGAAAAACACAAAAACTCCAAAAATATTTCACTGTGTTTCTCTGAATTTCTTTTCTTTTATTGAGTCATACCGAGGAGAAGACCACGATGAAAATATTGAGTGGCTCTCTTATGAATTATTGTTGATCTAACGAAGAGCCCATATTACCTTGTCTTCTCCTTTTGAATAAAATGTTTGCATATTCTACCTTAGTCCACAGCAATCTTGCACTATTATTATTTTCAAATCATTCGGTCTTACAAGTGAAAGGCCATAATGACGATATTCGATGAGCTGGCCGTGGCTGAGAGAAACGGGTATGAACTCGATTTGTTCTGTTTTTATAAATATGTTTAACCTAGTATCCATGATTCAGCCTATTATGATCAAACATGTTTGCTATGACAATTATAGATTATAGTTTCTCGTGCCATGCATAAGTAGTTAAGGAGTGGATAATTATTTATTTTGGATCTCAACATTGCGTTCAAATGATTGTGATGTAGTATGATGATATGGTATCGTCCTCTGAATGTTCGAGTGGCTTGACTTGGCACATGTTCATGCATGTAGTTGAATCAAAAACAACATAGCGTCTATGATATTTATGTTCATGGTGCTCATATCCTACTCATGCTAGTATCCAATGTTACTTATGCATAATGCATGTTCGTGTCTGTTGTTGCTCTCTAGCTGGCCACTTCTCAACCTATTTGCTAGCCTTTGCCTATACTAAGTGGGAATTCTGCTTGTACATCAAAACCTAAAACCGAAGTTATTCTAGATGAGTCCACCATACCTACATATATGTGGTATTACCCTGCCGTCCTAAGTAAATTTGTATGTGCCACCTCTAAAAACTTCAAACAAATATCCTTTTTGTGTGTCTGGATTGTTCAGAGAGCGACATGAGGTAGTTGGTTTCTTCCATGCTAAGTGGGTTATTCTCAGGATGGGTGTTTATTCCTTCACCATGCGCGAGAAAAGGGGCGGTAATAGAGATTCCCAGTTCCAAATTGCAAAAAGAACTTACCAACAATCAAACAAAAATTCCTATGGAGTAAAAACCTTTAGTTTACTACTTGGGAACCGCTACTAATTTGCTTAGCATGGAAGATATTGATAACTGATGGTCCCAAAGTAAACAAGAAGCGTGCATGTCTCAAACTTTCATTTACCTCCATTTTAAAAATTGAGCTCTGGCACCTCTGCAAATCACTGCTTCCTCTGCGAAGGGACTATCTATTTACTTTCATGTTGTGTCATCACCTTCTCCAATAAGCGCCAGAACCTAAGAGCACTGTTGTCATGCTGATGCATTGTGTGTAGCTAATGTTGGGTGCATCATGACTGGATCTTTTCTACCATGAATAACAATGTTTAGTCGCTGCTTGAACTTTGGAGGTGCTCTGCATTTATGTTTTGCGGTCTCAGAAAGGGCCAGCGAGATACCACTATTGTCATATTGTATCATGGTTGTTTTAACAATGTGTTGCTGTTTGTGATGTCTTATTATTACTCGCTAGTTGATTATGCCATTGATATGAGTTAATATAATTTTTAGGAGTTATTGTCAACATGGTTACTTATAATCTTTGCTGAAAACCTAGGTGTTGGTTAAGCTTATTTATGGAAACAAGAGCAAAAGAGTTCATAAAAGTTTTTCTTTTTCACTTTCAGTTTATCAACTAAATTGCTTGAGGACAAGCAAAGGTTTAAGCTTGGGGGGGTTGATATGTCTTTGATGCATCTACTTTTCCTAACGCTTTCCTCTTTTTTTGGACTCTAATTTGCATGATTTGAACGAAACTAACCCGAACTGACGCTGTTTTCAGCAGAACTACCATGGTGTTGTTTTTGTGCAGAAACTAAAGTTCTCAGAATGGAACGAAACTTTGTGAGGATTTTTTATACAATAAAAGAGAATTTCTGGAGCCAAGAACCACCGGAGGGGGCACCGAGGTGGGCACAACCCACCAGGGCGCGCCACCCCCTCCAGGCGCGCCCAAGTGGGTTGTCCCCACCTGGTGGCCCTGCAGACCCTAAAACCGACGCTATAAAATCCTATATTTCCAGAAAAAAATCAAGGAGAAAGAATTATCACATTTCACGAGATGAAGCTGCCGCCGTCTCCTGTTCTTCATCGGGAGGCCAGAACTAGAGCCTGTTTGGGGCTGCGGAGAGGGGGATCTTCGATCTTCGTCATCACCAACACTTCTCCATCGCCAATTCCATGATGCTCCCTAATTATCTGCAGCAAAGTGATCAGTAGCAAAGTAATATGATAGTTTTGATAATAGTAGTAGCAGCAATAGTAACGGTAACAGCGATAGCAGTGATTTTGTAGCAGTAATGATAGCAGCAACAACAGTAGTCACTTAGCAAGAACAATATCGGTAAATTCGTAGGCATTGGATCGGTGATTCGTTGGATGATATTCATCATGAGACAGTCATAACCTAGGGTGATGCGACACTAGCTCCAGTTCATAAATATAATGTAGGCATGTATTCTATAAATAGTCATACATGCTTATGGAAAGAACTTGCATGACATCTTTTGTCCTACCCTCCCGTGGCAGCTAGGTCCTATTGGAAACTAAGGGATATTAATGCCTCCTTTTAATAGATAACCGGAACAAAGCATTAACACACGTTGAATACATGAACTCCTCAAACTATGGTCATCACCGGGAGTGGTCCCGACTATTGTCACTACGGGGTTGCCCGATCATAAGACGTAGTAGGTGACTATAGCTTGCAAGGTCGGATCTAGAGCACGGATATAATGGTGATAACATAAATGGTTCAGATCTGAAATCATGGCACCCAGGCCCAAAGTGACAAGCATTAAGCATGGCAAAGTCATAGCAACATCAATCTCAGAACATAGTGGATACTAGTGTAACGCCCCGGATTCGATGCGCCAGGTGTCTTCCAGTTATTCGTCGTTGTTGCCATGTCTCTGTTTGCATGTTGCATTTTGCCATGTCATCATCTGCATTTCATCTGCATGTTTTTTAAAACTTGCATCCGTTCGGGTTCCATTGGGTCTCTCCATTGTCCATTCTGAGCACAGACACACCCGCACGCGCCCGCGGCACCTCCAAAATATTATTTTATAAGTGGCATAAAAATGTTCCTGGAATAGGATGAGAGTTGGCGTGCGGTCTTATTGTAGTGTAGGTAGGCCGCCTGTCAAATTTCATCGCATTCGAAGTTTGTTTGGCTGCCCAACCGTTAAATATATAACCGTGATATAGCCGGTATAGACGTTGGACGGTTTCGGTATGCGAAACCCGTGCTGGGCCGCACTTCTCTTCTCTCCTCTCAGCCCAACCCTTCTGCACAGCTCTCCTAGGCCCAGCCTAACCCCCCCCCCCCTCGCGTCCGGAACCGTCCGATCGAGATCGGAGGCTCCAAAAACCCCACAAAACTCCCCTCAAACCCTAACCTTCCCTATATATACACCCCTTCCTTCCAAAAATGGGCAACCCTAACCTTCCCATACCCCTAGACCCCCTCTTCCTCGGGATCGCCGCAGCCGCCAGCCACCTCCACCTCAAAATCCGTCGCCGACCACCTCACGGGTGCCACTTGGCAATGCCCCATTGGCCAGCCGACGCCGACAGCCGCCGCCTCCACCAACCAGAGGGCCCCACGTCGTCGCCTCTCTGTCCTCCTCCAGCCTCCCCACCGCGCCGGGCCCTTTGTAGTCCATCTGGAGCCCGCCAGGCCTGGATCTTCGCCGTCCCCTGGCCCGTGTCAGCCCGCGCGTGCCCCCGCCGTCGCCCCGCTCGTCCCGAGTCCCTCCTCCCGCGCCTCCACAGGCCGACGTGCGCCGCCGCCGCCGAAGCACCTCCAGGCCAGGTTCACTCGCCGCCCTGTCTTCTCCTCCTTCCTCTGCCCGTCCCCTTCTTCCTCACCTCTCCCGTGCACCCTGCAGGCGGCCGCCGCCATGGCGCTCGTCGCCGCACGGGGCTCCCCTGCCGCCGCCGCCTCCGAGAATGGGGTCCCCGGGGCCAGATCTGCCCGCCCCGGCCTCCTTAGCTCCTCGCCACCGTGCCATGGCCTTCCTTCATGCCGGCCCCACCGGCTACCGTCATGGCGTGCACACCTCCAGCCCCCGCAGCCTTCGCGTTGACCGCTAGGGGCACCCATGTGGGCCCCTCTCCAGCCCCGCGGGAGGCCTGGCCCAGCCACCGGCCTCCCCAGCCTGCATTACCGACCTGGGCCTTGGCCCGCTCTAGTGACCACCCCATCAGCCTATCCCTCGCCCGCGGTGCTGTTTAGCTATTAGGCGCTTGATCTGTTTTTTCGTCTTATAAAAACTGCCAAGTCCCTGGAAAACCCATATTATGGGTGCATATTGTGCTCTCTGTATCTTTGAATATGCTACTCTGTTTTGCGTGCATGATATATCAAAATGTTCATCATGAGATGCTCTTCATTTTGTTCCATTGTGTCATGCTTGTTTGGGTCCATCTTGATGCCCTTATCATCGTTGCAAGAGTGCTATATGATGTTAGCTGCTATGTGTTAACAGAAGTTGGTGATTTGTCTTTTTCATTGCATTTTGTGTGTGCATCTTATGAGCTTGATGTCTACATGAGTTTTGAGCTAAATCATGTCCTATTTATAGTGGTACAATCCATGTATTTTTATTATTCTTGTAGTTAGTGCATCAAGCTTGTTAAGTAGGGTACTTGCTGTTGCTGGTTTGCTAGGCTGAATCTGCTATATCATGATGCTATGTAAACCTGCTGCTACAAGTCATTCTATGCATAATCTGGAGATGTTCAATAAGGATGTTTTGTTGTAGATGTCATGGTATATCCATCCATGCGCCTGGTGGAATTTATAGACTGTTGTAGCTTGTTGTAATCTTGCTCTCAAATTGCTACATAATGTTGCTGCCAGCCTGTTAACATTAAGTTCAGTTTTGCCATGTGCTTTGCTAGTGATCCATGCAGCCTATGAACTTGATCTTGCCATTATTAGCTTCATAAACATGCATTATTACTTTTCGTCACCTTGTCATGCCCTGTATTGCTCTGTGGTGAGTGGTACAAGCTCACCAACATGCCTACTTATCGTTGTTCCTGCCATGTCTGTCTGTCATATCAATTGCCATGTTTGCATGGACGCTACCATCTTTTCCGTTGATCTTTGGAATTAGTTCAGTAAGGGAGTTTTGTTCTTTGTCTTTAGTATTAGCATGCCATTCCTTTGTTTTCCATGTTAATTTCCTGTAGCATGTTGTTTGATAGCTCTAAACATTGCAACCTGATGTTATTTCTGCCAAGTCTGTAAACTGTTATTATTTGCAATTTTGCCATGTCCTTTTGAGCATGTTATATTGTTTTCTGGAGATAGCTCAGTGTTCATGTTTTGTCATGCTTTACCTGTACTTCATGCCCATGCCTTTTTTTCTTATATTGAGGTGATGTAGCATATTGTTTTGATGCTTGCTAGATGCCTAGTTGCTATTTTGGACAACTTGTCCTTTAAACTTGTATAGAGTGTATGTGTTGAACCGTTGCCCCGTTTTGAGTGTGCTCTATATGAAACTTACTTAGGGTTGCATGTAGTTTCATATTATCATGTTGCATCCATGTTTTGAGAGTGTTTTCTTGATGGTTGTACGCATTTTGCATCAATGCCATGTTTAACTTGTTTTGCTCATATCTTCTAGGCCGTAGCTCCGAATTAAATGAACTTTATATGTAACTTGACTAGAATTTCGTGTAGATCATCTTGGTGCATATTAACTTGCTGTTTAACAACTTGAACATAAGGTTTATTCAGTTCTGGACCAATTTCGAAACTTGCATATGAGGACCTACCGGATTTGTTATATGTTGTCTCCGGGCTCATTTAACCTAGTTTTGATGTGTTCTTCTTGTATGCATCATCTCTTGCCATGACTAGCTTCATGTAGTCTTGTCTTGCATCATACTTGGTTGAGCATCATGTCATGTATATGTGTGGTGTGTTTACCATGTTGTGTGCTTCTTCTCGATAGTTCCTGTTTCGTTACGATCGTGAGGATTCGTTCGTCTACGCTTGGTTCAGCTTCATCCGTTCGTCTTCTTCATGGACTTGTTCTTCTTCCTTGCGGGATTTCAGGCAAGATGACCATCACCTTGGATCTCACTACTATCATTGCTATGCTAGTTGCTTCATTCTATCACTATGCTGCGCTACCTATCACTTGTTCTTCAAGCCTCCCAATTTGCCATGTCAGCCTCTAACATTTTTCACCCTTCCTAGCAAACCGTTGTTTGGCTATGTTACCGCTTTGCTCAGCCCCTCTTATAGCATTGTTAGTTGCAGGTGAAGTTGAAGATTGCTCCATGGTGGACAGGATTATGGTTGGGATATCACCATATCTCTTATATTATTAATGCATCTATATACTTGGTAAAGGGTGGATGGCTCGGCCTTATGCCTGGTGTTTTGTTCCACTCATGCCGCCCTAGTTTCCGTCATACCGGTGTTATGTTCCCGGATTTTGCGTTCCTTACGCGGTTGGGTGTTTTTTGGGACCCCCTTGACAGTTCGCTTTGAATAAAACTCCTCCAGCAAGGCCCAACCTTGGTTTTACCATTTGCCTCACCACCACTTATACCCTTCCCTTGGGTCGGCCAACCCGAGGGTCATCTTTATTTTAGCCCCCCCGGGCCAGTGCTTCTCTAAGTGCTGGTCTTAACCGACTAGTCTACGGGGCCACCTTGGGGAAACTTGAGGGCTGGTTTTACTCGTAGGATGTTTCATCCGGTGTTGCCCTGAGAACGAGATATGTGCAGCTCCTATCGGGATTGTCGGCACATCGGGCGGGTTTGCTGGTCTTGTTTTACCATTGTCGAAATGTCTTGTAAACCGGGAATCCGAGACTGATCGGGTCTTCCTGGGAGAAGGAATATCCTTCGTTGATCGTGAGAGCTTGTGATGGGCTAAGTTGGGATACCCCTGCAGGGTATAAACTTTCGAGAGCCGTGCCCATGGTTATGTGGCCGATGGGAATTTGTTAATGTCCGGTTGTAGAGAACTTGACACCAGATACGAATTAAAATGCATCAACCGCGTGTGTAGCCGTGATGGTCTCTTTTCGGCGGAGTCCGGGAAGTGAACACGGTTTTCGGGTTATGTTTGACGTAAGTAGGAGTTCAAAATCACCTCTTGATCATTGCTAGCTTCACGACCGTTCCATTTGCTTCTCTTCTCGCTCTTATTTGCGTATGTTAGCCACCATATCATGCTTAGTCGCTACTGCAACCTCACCACTTATCCATTCCTTATCCTTTAAGCTTTGCTAGTCTTGATACCCATGGTAATGGGATTGCTGAGTCCTCGTGGCTCACAGATTACTACAACAATAGTTGCAGGTACAGGTTACGCGATGATCTTGACGCGGGAGCGATGTTACTTGTTTTGAAGTTCTTCTTCTGCTTCTTCTTCGATCAGGGGATAGGTTCTAGGTCAGCAGCCTGGGCTAGCAGGGTGGATGTCGTTTGAGTTTCTGCTTGTGTTTCATCCGTAGTCGGATGGTGCTCTTATGTAAGATGATGTTGTATTCGTGTGGCATTCTATGCCTCTTGTATGTATCCCCTACTTTTATGTAATGGTACGATGTAATGATATCCACCTTGCAAAAGCGTCTCCAATATGCGCTCCTATCCTTGTGGGACCTTTGAGTTCCTTTAGGATAGGGTCGCTTATTGGGAATGAAGTTGGTATCAGAGCCTCGACCGACCAGAGGAGCCCCTTGATTGATCGTGTAGTTTGGGCATTGTCGAGTCTAGAAGAAAACCGTTTTTGGAGTCTAGTTATATTAGAGAGTAGGACTTCTTTTTACTCCTCAGTCCCTTCGTCGCTCAGGTAAGGAATCTTGACGTAGTTGTTTTGAATTACTTCTCTTCCCCTTCAAATTTTTCTTTAGGATCACGTAGTTGGTTTTTCCACTCGTTGTTCCTCAGCTCTTTGCATCCCGTGCATTTCTCATCAAGGTGATTCGACCATCTCCGTTTTTGCAAATTCAATCCTCAGTTGTTTTCTTTTTCCCACCCGCCCACCCTTTCCTTCTCGGAGCCGCAGTCCGTAATCGAGTATCCATCCTACTCGTGCGAAGTCTTTGTTTTCTTTCCTCAATGTTTTCAACCGGTGTTTTCTCTTCAAGATATTCGTCGATTCCCCCTTCCAAGTTGCCTTTGTTTTTCCTGCCCTCCCACCCTCTTCTTCCCGGAGCCTGAGTCTCCTTTGAGCATCAATTTCATTCGTGCGGAACCTCTTCAGTCTTTCGTAAATTATCTCAACCGGTGAATTCTCGTCTCGTTTGATGTTCATCATCTCTTTTTCTTCTCCCATGGATTCAATTCTAATTTTTGAAGGAAATATGCCCTAGAGGCAATAATAAAGTTATTATTTATTTCCTTATTTCATGATAAATGTTTATTATTCATGCTCGAATTGTATTAACCGGAAACATAGTACATGTGTGAATACATAGACAAACATAGTGTCATTAGTATGCCTCTACTTGACTAGTTCGTTAATCAAAGATGGTTAAGTTTCCTAACCATAGACATGAGTTGTCATTTGATTCACGGGATCACAACATTAGAGAATGATGTGATTGACTTGACCCATTCCGTTAGCTTAGCACTTGATCGTTTAGTATGTTGCTATTGCTTTCTTCATGACTTATACAAGTCCTATAACTATGAGATTATGCAACTCCCGTTTACCGGAGGAACACTTTGTGTGCTACCAAATGTCACAACGTAACTGGGTGATTATAAAGGAGCTCTACAGGTGTCTCCAAAGGTATATGTTGAGTTGGCGTATTCGAGATTAGGTTTTGTCACTCCGATTGTCGGAGAGGTATCTCTAGGCCATCTCGGTAATGCACATCACTATAAGCCTTGCAAGTAATGTAGCTAATGAGTTAGTTACGGAATGATGCATTACATAACGAGTAGAGAGACTTGCTGGTAACGAGATTGAACTAGGTATTGAGATACCGACGGTCGAATCTCGGGCAAGTCACATACTGATGACAAAGGGAACAACGTATGTTGTTATGCGGTTTGACCGATAAAGATCTGCGTAGAATATGTAGGAGCCAATATGAGCATCCAGGTTCCGCTATTGGTTATTGACCGTAAACGGTTCTTGGTCACGTCTACATAGTTCTCGAACCCGTAGGGTCCGTACGCTTAAGGTTTCGATGACAGCTTTATTATGAATTTATGAGTTTTGATGCACCGAAGGAGTTCGGAGTCCCGGATGAGATCGGGGACATGACGAGGAGCCTCTAAATGGTCAAGACGTAAAGATTGATATATTGGACGACTATATTCGGACATCGGAAAGGTTCCGAGTGATTCGGGTATTTTCGGGGGTACCGGGGAGTTATGGGAATACGAGGAAGAAGCAATGGGCCTCATGGGCCAAGTGGTGGAAGAGAGGAGGCAGGGCGCGCGGCCAGCTTAGCCCAAACCGAATTGGACTAGGGGGTCGGCCCCCCTTTCCTCCTTTTCCTCCCTCTCCTTCCTTCTCCTTCTCCTTCCCTTCCTTCCCTTCTCCTAGTTGGACAAGGAAAGGAGGGAGTCCTACTCCCGATGGGAGTAGGACTCCTCCAGGGCGCGCCATAGGGGTCGGCCCACTCCCCCTCCTCCACTCCTTTATATACGGGGGTAGGGGGCACCTCTAGACACAACAAAAATTGATCTCTTGATCTCTTAGCCGTGTGCGGTGCCCCCCTCCACCATAGTCCTCCTTGATAATATTGTAGCGGTGCTTAGGCGAAGCCCTGCGACGATAGAACATCAAGATCTTCACCAAGCCATCGTGCTTACGGAACTCTCCCTCGACACTCGGCTGGATCAGAGTACGAGGGATGTCATCGAGCTGAACGTGTGCTAGAACTCGGAGGTGCCGTAGTTTCGGTGCTTGATCTGTCGGGCTGTGAAGACGTATGACTACATCAACCGTGTTGTTCTAACGCTTCCACTTTTGGTCTACGAGGGTACATGGACAACACTCTCCCCTCTCGTTGCTATGCATCACCATGATCTTGCGTGTGCGTAGGAAATTTTTTGAAATTACTACATTCCCCAACAATTTTTGGTAGTGATTATATTCTTTTCCTCGGCTCAAGTGTTTTCCTTGCTTGTTCGCCTCTCGCCAGTTTATCCTTCCGAAGTGTTCAAGACATCTCAGGAGATTCGTCTGTGTTCCAATTAATTCGAGGTTGTCACCTCATTTAAATATTTCAATTGTTCCGGTGCATCATCTATCTGCTCAACATCCCTTTCCAATGGTGCTTTTCTCTTTAGTGGGCCCTAACCCACAAGTATTTTCCCAGGATCTTACCTGACTCTTCTAATTTCCCGAAGCTATTCTCAAATCCTTTTCGAAGTTTGACGTAAGTATGAATTTCATCAGTCAGATCTTTCCCAAGATCAATTTCGAATCGTTTTCATTGTTGACTCAACCTCTTCGCTTTTCATTCTCCTGGAGTACATCAATAATTTTGGTGGTGTTTCTCGTCGTCATTTGAATATCAAAAAAGAGTTTTTCCTCTAAATCTTGCCCGTTCTCTCGAAGACTCGCGGTTCTAGTTTCATGCTATTGTCTCGAATTATTCCATTTGTCAGATATTCTTTTCGTACCCATCCGGAGTATGTCAGGAGTTGTTTTTTCATTCCTTTTCACCAGAGGCCATCATTCCAGTTATCGCTCTCTATTTATCCTGGCGCTTCACTCAAATGTTCTTTAATCAGCTTGTTATCTCATCATTCTTTTGCATCTAGATTCCCTCAAGTATCTTTGTGCTCTTCTAATTCTTCCCAGTGATTCATTCTCTTTCATCAGTCATTTTCGAATTCTTACGGTGGTTCCTTCATATTCCTTTTTCCTTGATTACCATATCAATTCATTAGTTCTTTCCAATCCTACCGGTGGTTCATGAAGACTTTCTCAAGTTTTGCGCCTTATTCCCCTTAATCCTTTGCAATAAGAATATAGTATGCAAAATCCATTGCTTGTCATCAATTTAAGTTGATGAAGGTTAAGCATACAATAAATCTTATTCTTATTTCTTCCAAGTGATTAATCCCTTCCTTCAGAGTTTGTTCATGATGAGTAATTTCGCAATTCGAAGTGTTTTCATCTTTTCTTTTCCGGAGTTCAAATTTCCTCGGCCATTTTGTTGGAACCTCCATCTAAATCACTACAAGGCTTTAATCTTATTCTTTTCATCCTTCATTCTATCTCATCATCCTTTTTGTCACCGGAGTTCTTCATGGTGGTCCGTCATGATTTAATTCATTCCTCAAGTGTTCATCAAGATTCTTATCGAAGGAGCTCAAGTATCTTTCCTTCTTGCTTTTTGAAGTGCAATTAAATCTCCGTATTCTTTTGAAGTGGAGTTTTGCATTTCTTCGTTCTTCTAAGCTATCCAATCATTTCCGTTTGTGGTCAGATATCACCTTATGATCTTGAGATGTTACCTATAAGACCACAACAAGCATATTCTTTTCCTTGTTGATTTTCTCAACAACTCTATTTAAACCTTCCTTCTAAAGATGCTTTCAATTTCATTCGTGGCACAAGTTGTCATTTTCTTCTCCATTCTTTTCATTCAACTCTTTCAATTCTTTCTGGAGGTTTTGTGTCATGTCTTCATCAAGTATGATTCCATCCTCTAAAGCTCGTGTTCTATTCCTCCATGTTTCAGCCGGAGTGCTGCCTAAATCCTTTCAGTCTTATTCGTTTCTTATCTCGTTCTAACCGGAGTGGTTTCATAGTCTATCTGATTCCGTGAGCTTTCGATTCCCGTCATTCTCGTCGTTCCTCTCTTCTTCCCCAGTGCTCTCGATTCTTTGCTTCTTCTCTTGAGTTCTTGTTTCACCTCATCCCTTTTCCCTTCCGTTTCGGTCCTAAGATCTCAGGGCGAGATCTCGTGGTAGTGGAGGAGAGTTGTAATGCCCCGGATTCGATGCGCCAGGTGTCTTCCAGCTATTCATCGTTGTTGCCATGTCATTTATTTGCGTGTTGCATTTTTCCATGTCATCATCTGCATTTCATCTGCATGTTTTTCAAAACTTGCATCCGTTCGGGTTTGCCGGGCTCTCTCTGTTGTCCATTCTGAGCACAGACACACCCGCATGCGCCCGCGGCACCGCCGAAATATTATTTTATAAGTGGCATAAAAATGTTCTCGGAATGGGATGAGAGTTGGTGTGCGGTCTTATTGTAGTGTAGGTAGGCCGCGTGTCAAATTTCATTGCATTCAGAGTTTGTTTGGCTGTCCAACCGTTAAATATATAACCGCGATATAGCCGGTATAGACGTTGGACGGTTTCGGTATCCGACACCCGTGCCGGCCCGCATTTCTCTTCTCTCCTCTTAGCCCAACCCTTCTGCACAGCCCTCCTAGGACCAGCCTAACACCCCTCACGTCCGGAACCATCCGATCGAGATCGGAGTCTCCAAACCCCCCCCCCCAAAAAAACCTCCCCTCAAACCCTAACCTCCCCTATATATACACCCCTTCCTTCCAAAAATGGGCAACCCTAGCCTTCCCCTACCCCTATACCCCCTCTTCCTCGGGATCCCCACAGCCGCAAGCCACCTCCACCTCAAAAACCGTCGCCGACCACCTCACGGGCGCCACATGGTAGCGCCGCATTGGCCAGCCGCCGCCGACAGCCGCCGCCTCCACCAACCAGAGGGCGCCACGACGTCGCCTCTCTATCCACCTCCAGCCTCCCGACGGCGCCTGGCCCTCCGAAGTCCATCTAGAGCCCGCCGGGCCCGGATCTTCACCGTCGCCTGGCCCGTGTCAGCCCGCGCGTGCCCCCGCCCGTCGCCCCACTCGTCCCTCCTCCCTCCTCCCGCGCCTCCACAGGCCGACGTGCACCGCCGCCGGATCCTGCCGGAGTCGCGCGCCGCCGTCGCCGAAGCTCCTCCAGGCCAGGTCCCCTCACCATCCTGTCTTCTCCTCCTTCCCCTGCTCGTCCCCTTCTTCCCTCACCTCTCCCGTGCACCCCGCAGGCCGCCGCCACCATGGCCCTCGTCGCCGCCCGGGGCTCCCCTGCCGCCGCCGCCTCCGGGAATGGTGTCCCCGGGGCCAGATCTGCCCGCCCCGACCTCCTCAGCTCCTCGTCGCCACGCCATGGCCTCCCTTCATGCTGGCCCCACCGGCAACCATCATGGCATGCACACCTCCAGCCCCCGCAGCCTTCGTGTTGACCGCCAGGGGCACCTGTGTGGGCCCCTCTCCAGCCCTGCAGGAGGCCCGGCCCAGCCACCGGCCTCCCCAGCCTGCATCACCGACCTGGGCCTTGGCCCGCTCTGGTGAGCACCCCATCATCTTATCCCTCGCCCGCGGCGCTGTTTAGCTATTAGGCGCTCGATCTGTTTTTTTGTCTGTTAAAAACTGGTCCCTAAAAAACCCATATTAAGTGTGCATATTGTGGTGTCTGTATCTTTGAATATATTACTCCGTTTTGCGTGCGTGATATATAAAAATGTTCATCATGAGATGCTCCTCGTTTCGTTCCATTGTGCCATGCTTGTTTGAGTCCATCTTGATGCCCTTATCATCGTTGCAAGTGTTATATCATGTTAACTGCTGTCTGTTAACAGAACTTGGCAATTTTTCTTTTTCATTGCATTTTGTGTGTGCATCTTATGAGCTTGATGTCTAGATGAGTTTTGAGCTACATCATGTCATATTTACATTGGTGCAATCCATGTATTTTTGTGAGTATTGTAGTTAGTGCATCAAGCTTGTTAAGTAGGATACTTGCTGTTGCTGTTTTGCTAGGCTGAATCCGCTATATCATGATGCTATGTAAACCTGCTGCTACAAGTCATTCTATCCATAATCTGGAGATGTTCACTACGGATGTTTTGTTATACATGTCATGCTCTACCCATACATGCCACTGGTTGTATTTATACACTACCGTAGCTTTTTGTAATCTTGCTCTCAATTTGCTACATAATGTTGCTGCCAGCCTGTTAACAATAAGCTCAGTTTTGCCATGTACTTTGCTAGTGATCCATGCACCCTATGAACTTGCTGTTGCCATGATTAGCTTCATAAACATGTATTATTACTGTTGGTAACATTGTCATGACATGCATTTCTCTGTGGTGAGTGGTACAAGCTCACCAACATGCCTACTTATCGTTGTCCCTGCCATGTCTAAATCTGTCATATCACTTGCCATGTTTGCATGGATGCTACCATCTTTTCTGTTGATCTTTGGAATTAGTTCAGTAAGGAGTTTTGTTCTTTGTCTTATTAGCATGCCATGCCTTTGTTTTCCATGTTAAGTTCCTGTAGCATGTCGTTTGATAGCTCTAAATATTGCAACCTGATGTTATTTCTGCTAAGTCTGTAAACAGTTATTATTTGCAATATTGCCATGTCCTTTTGAGCATGTTATGTTGTTTTATGGAGATAGCTCAGTGTTCATGTTTTTTCATGCTTTACCTGTTCTTAATGCCCATGCCTTTTGTTCTTATGTTGAGGTGTTCTAGCATATTGTTTTGATGCTTGCTAGATGCCTAGTTGCTGTTTTGGATAGCTTGTCCTTTAAACTTGTATAGAGTGTATGTGTTGAACCGTTGCTCCGTTTTGAGTGTGCTCTATATGAAACTTGCTTAGGGTTTCATGTAGTTTCATATTATTATGTTGCATCCATGTTTTGAGAGTGTTTGCTTGATGTTTGTATGCATTTTGCATCAATGCCATGTTTAACTTGTTTTGCTCATATCTTCTAGGCCGTAGCTCCGAATTAAATGAACTTTATATGTAACTTGACTAGAATTTTGTGTAGATCATCTTGGTGCATATTAACTTGCATATGAGGACCTACCGGATTTGTTATATGTTGTCTCCGGCCTCATTTAACCTTGTTTTGATGTGTTGTTCTTGTATGCATCATCTCTTGCCACGAGTAGCTTCATGTAGTCTTGTCTTGCATCATACTTGGTTAAGCATCATGTCGTGTATATGTGTGGTGTGTTTACCATGTTGTGTGCTTCTTCTCGATAGTTCATGTTTCGTTGCGATCGTGAGGATTCGTTCGTGTACGCTTGGTTCGGCTTCATCTGTTCGTCTTCTTCATGGACTTGTTCTTCTTCCTAGCGGGATTTTAGGCAAGATGACCGTCACCTTGGATGTCACCACTATCATTGCTATGCTAGTTGCTTTGTTCTATCACTATGCTGTGCTACCTATCACTTGTTCTTCAAGCCTCCCAATTTGCCATGTCAGCCTCTAACCTTTTTCACCCTTCCTAGCAAATCGTTGTTTGGCTATGTTACCGCTTTGCTCAGCCCCCCTTATAGCGTTGTTAGTTGCAGGTGAAGTAGAAGATTGCTCCATGGTGGACTGGATTATGGTTTGGATATCACAATATCTCTTATTTAATTAATGCATCTATATACTTGGTAAAGGGTGGAAGACTCGGCCTTATGCCTGGTGTTTTGTTCCACTCTTGTCACCCTAGTTTCCATCATACCGGTGTTATGTTCCTTGATTTTTGCGTTCCTTACGCGGTTGGGTGATTTATGGGACCCCATTGATAGTTCGCTTTGAATATAACTCCTCCAGCAAGGCCCAACCTTGGTTTTACCATTTGCCTCACCACTACCTATACCCTTCCCTTGGGTCGGCCAACCCGAGGGTCATCTTTATTTTAGCCCCCCCAGGCCGGTGCTTCTCTAAGTGCTGGTCTGAACCGAGTAGACTGCAGGGCCACCTCGGGGAAACTTGAGGGCTGGTTTCACTCGTAGGATGTCTCATCCGGTCTTGCCCTGAGAACGAGATATGTGCAGCTCCTATCGGGATTGTCGACACATCAGGCGGCTTTGCTGGTCTTGTTTTACCATTGTCGAAATGTCTTGTAAACCGGGATTGCGAGACCGATCGGGTCTTCCTGGGAGAAGGAATATCCTTCGTTGACCGTGAGAGCTTGTGATGGGCTAAGTTGGGACACCCCTGCAGGGTATAAACTTTTGAGAGCCATGCCCGCGGTTATGTGGCAGATGGGAATTTGTTAACGTCCGGTTGTAGAGAACTTGACACCACATACGAATTAAAACGCATCAACCGCGTGTGTAGCCGTGATGGTCTCTTTTCGGCGGAGTCCGGGAAGTGAACACAGTTTTCGGGTTATGTTTGACGTAAGTAGGAGTTCAAGATCACCTCTTGATCATTTCTAGCTTCACGACCATTCCATTTGCTTCTCTTCTCGCTCTTATTTGCGTATGTTAGCCACCATATCATGCTTAGTCGCTGCTGCAACCTCACCACTTATCCATTCCTTATCCTTTAAGCTTTGCCAGTCTTGATACCCATGGTAATGGGATTGCTGAGTCCTTGTGGCTCATAGATTACTACAACAATAGTTGCAGGTACAGGTTATGCGATGATCTTGATGCGAGAGCAATGTTACTTGTTTTGAAGTTCTTCTTCTGCTTCTTCTTCGATCAGGGGTTAGGTTCCAGGTCGGCAGCCTGGGCTAGCAGGGTGGATGTCGTTTGAGTTTCTGTTTGTGTTCCATCCGTAGTCGGATGGTGCTCTTATGTAAGATGATGTTGTATTCGTGTGGCCTTCTATGCATATTGTATGTATCCATTACTTTTATGTAATGGTATGATGTAATGATATCCACCTTGCAAAAGCGTCTCCAATATGCGCTTCTATCCTTGGCGGTACCTTCGAGTTACTTTAGGATAGGGTCGCTTATTGGGCGTGACAACTAGGGATTAGGCCCTAACAAAGCTAACTCGATTATGTGATGAATCTCATCCAACTCACCGACCAGCGAGCCTACGAATGAATTACTCACTCCCGGTGGGGAGCATCATGGAATTGGTGATGGAGAAGGGTTGGTTATGACTAAGATCGAAGATCCCCCTCTCCGGAGCCCCAAACGTACTCCAGATCTGGCCTCCGGACGAAGAACAGGAGATGACGGCGGGTCTGTCTCGTGACACACGATAATTCTTTCTCCCTCATTTTTTATCGGCACGCCTGGAGGGGGTGACATCGCCTGGTGGGTTGTGCCCACCCAGGTGCCCCTTCTGGTGCTTCTTGGCTCCAGAAATTCTCTTTTATTGTATAAAAAATCCTCGCAAAGTTTCGTTCCGTTCCGAGAACTTTTATTTCTGCACAAAAACAACACCATGGTAGTTGTGATGAAAACAGTGTCAGTCCGGGTTAGTTTCATCCAAATCATGCAAGTTAGAGTCCAAAACAAGAGGAAAAGCATTAGGAAAAGTAGATATGAGGGAGATGTATCAACTCCCCCAAGCTTAAACCTTTGCTTGCCCTCAAGCAATTTAGTTGATAAACTAAAAGTGAAAAAGAAAAACTTTAACAAACTCTTTTGCTCTTGTTTCATAAATTAGCTTAAACAACACCTAAGTTTTCAGCAAAGATTGTCGGTGTTCTGGATAAGGAGGTACCCAGACTTGCCTGCCTGCGGCCCACTGCGTGGCTCCAACGATGGCCTGGTACGGCCCAGCTTCATCATCGACAAACTCAATACCCTCGCGAGGGGCCAAGCCTCATGAGGCGGAGGACGCCAAGACCTCCAAGGGGATCGGCCTCCTCAGGCTGGCTCCCGAGGGGTAGAGACTTCTATGCAAGGTGCACCTCATCAGGCTCAGCTGTCATGAGCTATACGACCAAGTCCAGGCAGGGCAGAGTACCAGTTCCCTCTTTGGTGCAAAGGAGGCAAGTAGCAGGCGCGGAGTCTGGAGGAATCAGCCAAAGGTTTCCATTCTGGTGCAACAAGACCAATACCGCCAGGACGGAGGACATTGCCGAACCCACCGCAGTGTCATGACCAGAGGCTTTTCACAGGCGAAGACCACTTTAGTCAGAATAGGATGTACTTCCTGTCCCCCTTCAAATACGGCCGTTGTGGGATCCCTTCCAGCAAACATTTGGGAAGAGGACCAAGGCCACTATAAATAGGACTTAGCCACCAACATAGAAGGGGGGTCGAATAGGGGAGAAAAGGGGGAGAACAGGCATCGGACCCATTCTCACCCGACCACCTCATCAGCTCACCGGAGCCCAAGAGCACCTCACCTCCTGAGGCTTGTTCATCCACTATACTACTTCATCCTCAGCCCCTCTAGGCAATCCACCAAAACGCTGGAGTAGGGTATTACACCACAAGGTGGCCCAAACCAGAATAAGTTGTTGTGTCTCAATGTCCCTTTGAGATCGACGCGCTAGGCTTAGATGATCGCGAGTAGGCAGGCTAGGTAGGTTGAGATCTCCGCACGCACCCCAGAGTTCGAACCTATCAAGGTTTTGCAGAACCCAAAATTCGACATTTGGCATGCCAGGTAGGGGTGCGTCGGATCCTCTCTTCTGTCGATCGATACACCGCTACTCTGACGCTTCCATGGCTGACGCACGTCAGGCTCGCGCTGAGCATCGGGCCGCGGTTGCCGCCCGCGTCGCTCAAACGGTTCCGGCGAGCGACGGCTGTCTTTGTCGTCCATCGTCACCGGTAGGCAACGCCGCCACGGGCCCTTCCGGCCACGAGCAGCAAGCTTTGTCGCTACACCCCTCGGTGCACCAGGACGGGCGCATCGTTACTCCATCATTGACGCCAGTTGCTTCGTCCTCCCACGCGCGTCGCCTCCCGGTGAACGCGCAAGCTCCTTTGCTCATGGCGCGGGAGCTCCTTTGCTAACGCCCAGTCGATGACTTCTACGAGGAGTTTCTCGAATGCATCGCCGAGCTCATCAGTGCCACCGGAGACTCCACCACGCCATCCCACTCATTGTCTCAGCAACCACCTGCCACGGGCGACGTGGCTCACATGGCACCTCCACCACCTCCAGCCCAGGGCGCCATCATCGAACCAAGACGGGTGGCACCGCAGAGCGACCCACCGCGCTAGGCGCCAGTGCGCGAAGAGGCGAGCTGCCAAGTGGTGCAGTGGCCCCAAGAAGATGCATGTGCGCTTCCAGCACCTCCATGTCAAGACCCTGTGCCGCCTGTGATGGTGGCGGTGCGCGAGCACCAAGACCAGGCTCCACCTCCTCGACGGGCTCCCGTGGCCACAGCAGGGTGCCGCACGTTCACCCCGGAGCTTCACAACGTCATCTGGCCGGGCAAGTTCAAGCCTGATCTGCCCCCACGCTACGACGGCACCGCCGACCCTGCTGAGTTCCTGCAGCTCCACGAGCTGAGCATCGAGGCAGCCAACGGCAACGAGAAGATCATGGCGAACTGGTTCCCCATGGCCCTCAAGCATGGCGCGCGCTCCTGGCTCCTGAATCTCCCCGCGGGATCCGTCTCCTCCTGGGATGAGATGCGCGACCGCTTCAACGCCAACTTTTAGGGCACTCGCGACCGCCCACCGGCCGCAGGTGACCTACGACGCATCAAGCAGCAGCCAGGGGAGACCCTGCAGAAGTACATCCAACGCCTTGAACAATGTTCGTGTCAAGATCCCCAAGGTGTTGGATGAGGCCATCATCTTAGCATTCACTAATGGCGTCCACGACATCAAGATGAAGGTGGAGGTCGCCATCCATGAGGACCTTTGCATAGCCCTGGAGATGTTCAACATGGAGAACAAGTGAGCGAGGGCTGAAGAGGGACGCCTCTCCCTCCTCGAGCTCCCCAACGCCGACCCAGAAGACAAGAAGGCCAAGGTCAAAGACGTGAAGCGCAAGGGGCCGGCTGTGCTTGTAGCCGAGCCAGAGATGAAGTGTGGCTGCGATCACCCTGAGTCATCCAAGAGCAACCGACCATTCTGCATCTTCCAGAACGAGCACAGCCACAACACCAACGACTGCTAGGAGCTCAGGGCCCTCCGTGATGGACGCCTCGGTCGACACCCCGAGCGCAACGATCGAGGCTATGGCCATGGAGGCAACCAAGGTGGAGGACGTTGGGACAGCCTTGACCAGCGCCAGGAGTGGCGCGACCAGCCTCGGGAGGACCGCTGGCAGGGGCAGTCTAACGAGGGTGCCTGGAGGGACCAGCCTCGCAAGGTTCAGCCTCAAGGCAACACTGGTCTTCCTCCACTGCCTCCATCGCCAAGAAGGAACAAAGATCATCACCAGGACGAGGGGGCTGCGGGCTTCCAGGAGCCTCAAGCCATAGCCTGCATCCTAGGCGGTTCTCCGGCCCCAGCCTCTCACTGCATCTTCAAGCAGTTCGCGCGCGAGGTCAATGCAGCGCTCCCCAAGCTCAAGGCGACATGCCCGCTCAGGTGGTCCAAATACGCCATCACCTTCAACTCCTCCGACCAGCTCAAGTGCGCGGCCACTGCCGGCACGCTCCCAATGCTCTTCTCTCCCGTCATCAGCAATGTGGTCGTCACCAAGACACTCATTGATGGTGGAGCAGGGCTCAATGTTCTCTCTGTCCAGATGTTCAACAGGATCCAAGTGCCATATCACCAACTTCAGCCTACGAAGCCCTTCTCAGGAGTGACCAATGGCTCCACGCAATCGATAGGGCAGGTCTGCCTCCCTGTCACCTTCGGCAAGCGCGACAACTACCACACCGAGCTCATCGACTTTGATATCGCCGACATTCGTCTGTCATAAACGCTATCCTCGGGTACCCAACACTGGCCAAGTTCATGGCGGCAACGCACCGCACAAATATCCTGAAGATGCCAGGAAGTGTAGGCATCATCACGGTCGCCTACGAGGAAAAGGACGCGGTGTGCTCCCATGAGTGCGCCTACCAAGCTGTAGCAGTCGAGAACCCTTAAGGCGAGGGCGATGTCCTCCCTCCTGAGGTCGCCCCCAAGACAAAGAAGCTGCTGCTTGGCCAGGGGTCTTATGAGGAGGCATCACGCGATAGCGCCGCGCTGAGCCTCACGTCCCTGGACGGGGCGCCTTCGCCTATCGCATAGGAAGGCGCGCCCAGTGCCCCTCTTAGGCTGGGCTCGAGGGCTCTCCTCTGGAGGGCCTCAGACCTAGCCAACATCACGAGGGAGGCACTTGGGCACCATGTGGAGGCATGCTTCAATGCACGCTTCCCAGTAGAAGGCACAAGGCGTGGGGCCCTAGGCGCTCAAGAGTTCATCAGCAAGGCAGTCAAGGAGATTGAGGTGGCAAGGGTTCTGCAGGGCGATCGCCACCTACCACCGGGCATGGCTCCTTGCCCTGAAGAGGGTAAGGAGTTTCGCGTCTGCATCAACATCCCAGGGCTCAATAGGGCCGTGTCTGCCGTCCCATGTCGGCCGATGCGAGGGTCCCCCTCACAGCCACGTTCACATGTCCTTCGGCCTGCCAAGCGCGGCTGTCGCGCTTTAGCATAGCATGAGGGATGTCCTAGCGGATTGAGAGGCTAGGCGCCAGGCGATCCTGGCGGAGATGGAGATGCATCTTCAGGAGCCCCCCAGGCCCTGGGAGCCTCCCGATGCTTAGGGACAAGGCGGCTCGTGAGGAACGACTTCAGCAACGGGCATCTTCTGCTACCCCGACATCCTTTAGCAACGGTGCCAGGTGACATATTTTTAGTTCGTTGAGTTTGGGGCGCCCTTGGGCTGCATTATCCCAAGTCATGTGGGTCCGTCCCTGCGACATGTATCCCTTTTGCGTCCATCAGAACTAGTTTACCTTCCCTTATGAGCTGCCTTAAAATTATCCACTGCCTGGCTGGCGCTTCGTCGCCAAGAACATCTCACGCCCTTGCGAGCCCACCCACGACCGCCTCATGATTAAGGACTGGCACGGCGCCTGTGCTCGGTTCTGTCCCTGAAGTGTCGCTAAACCCAAGAGGCTGAGCTCTGGCTCACGGGTCAGCTCCCGTGTACGTCACCTCCCATGGCCCTTGGTGCCTGGTTCTCGCATGAGATAATCGCGGACGGATGAGTGAGGGCGCGCGACCTAGTGCCTCATCACCACGGGAGCCGCGTGTCAGTTGTTTTTCTTCAGGACCTTTGCGTGAGAAGACTAGGCACGGCGTCTGTGCTCGGGTCCGTCCCTGTAGCGTTGATAAATTCAATGGCTCAGCTCTGTCTGGCAGGCTGGCCCCGTTCGCATCACCTCCAGTGGTCGCTGTTGTCTGGCCTTCTAATGCAATAACCTTAGGAGACTCATTCGGCGCAGGTTGCCTAACCATCTTGCAGGACTGACACAAGTGTTCCCAATCAAATTCAGGCGCAACCCACCTTGAGGTTGGGCCTCGTGAGTCCCATGCTGGCTCATGAGTGCCCATAAACACCTCCTCCAGCCCTGCCGTGCAAGCCACGTGTCAGGGCGGGGTTGTACATGCCCCGGGGGCTCTCCTTAGAGGGAGCCCTGATAACCCACAAGTATAGGGGATCGCAACCGTTTTCGAGGGTAAAGTATTCAACCCAAATTTATTGATTCGACACAAGGGGAGCCAAAGAATATTCTCAAGTATTAGCAACTGAGTTGTCAATTCAACCACACCTGGAAACTTAGTATCTACAGCAAAGTGTTTAGTAGCGAAGTAATATGATAGTGGTGGTAACGGTAACAAAAGTAAAGACAACAAAAGTAATGTTTTTGGTATTTTGTAGTGATTGTACAAGTACCAACGGAAAAGTAAATAAGCGAGAACCAGTATATGGAAAACTCGTAGGCACCGGACTTGTGATGGATAATTATGCCAGATGTGGTTCGTCATTTAACAGTCATAACATAGGGTGACAAAGAACTAGCTCTAGTTCATCAATGTAATGTAGGCATGTATTCCGTATATAGTCATACGTGCTTATGGAAAAGTACTTGCATGACATCTTTTGTCCTACCCTCCTGTGGCAGCGGGGTCCTATTGGAAACAAAGGGATATTAAGGCCTCCTTTTAATAGAGAACCAGAACAAAGCATTAGCACGTAGTGAATACATGAACTCCTCAAACTATGGTCATCACCGGGAGTGGTCCCGATTATTGTCACTTCGGGGTTGCCGAATCATAACACATAGTACATGACTATAGACCTGCAAGATAGGATCAAGAACACACATATATTCATGAAAACATAATAGGTTCAGACCTGAAATCATGGCACTCGGGCCCTAGTGGCAAGCATTAAACATAGCAAAGTCATAGCAACATCAATCTAAGAACATAGTGGATACTAGGGATCAAACCCTAACAAAACTAACTTGATTACATGATAAATATCATCCAACCCATCACCGTCCAGCAAGCCTACGATGGAATTACTCACGCATGGCGGTGAGCATCATGAAATTGGTGATGGAGGATGGTTGATGATAACGACAGCGACGAATCCCCCTCTCCAGAGCCTCGAACGGACTCCAGATCAGCCCTCCCAAGAGAGATTAGGGCTTGGCGGTGGCTCCATATCGTAAAACACGATGATTTCTTCTCTCTGATTTTTTCCTCCCTGAAAGCCAATATATGGAGTTGGAGTTGGCGTCGGAGGGCCACCAGGGGGCCCACGAGGTAGGGGGGCGCGCCCCCCACCCTTGTGAACAGGGTGTGGGCCCCCTGGCCTTCATCTTTGGCGAGGATTTTTTATTGTTTTTTCTAAGATGTTCCGTGGAGTTTCAGGTTATTCCGAGAACTTTTATTTTCTGCACATAGAACAACACCATGGAAATTCTGCTAAAAACAGCGTTAGTTCGGGTTAGTTCCATTCAAATCATACAAGTTAGAGTCCAAAACAAGGGCAAAAGTGTTTGGAGAAGTAGATACGACGGAGACGTATCAACTCTCTCAAGCTTAAACCCTTGCTTGTCCTCAAGAAATTGAGTTGACAAACTGAAAGAGAAAAAGAAAAACTTTTACAAACTCTGTTTGCTCTTGTTGTTGATAACATGAAAAGCCAGCATTCAAGTTTCAGCAAATATTATGAACTAACCATACTAACAATTACACATAGGTCTCACAATTACTCATATCAATAGCATAATCAGCTAGCGAGCTATAATAGCAAAACTCGGATGACAACACTTTCTCAAAATAATTATAACATGATATAACAAAATGGTATCTCGCTAGCCCTTTCTGAGACCGCAAAACAGAAATGCAGAGTGTCGATGTACTAGAGTAGGGGTACCCTAGTATCCCGAACTTGTGCACGGGCAGTTGCAGCGCCCCGCGGCAAGGCTTGCCGGGCGACCGCCAGGGTCCTTCGTTGGTTCCTTTGGAGCCATTCAAGAACAAAGTATTCAAGATGAGAAGACAAGGCCCCGGCAAGAGGAGCTTGCCGGGAAGAGACAAGGCCCCGACAAGAGGAGCTTGCCGGGAAGGCCAACCACGGCACCTCAAGAAACTTGCCGCGACGCACCGCGCGTCCCGGCAAGGTCCGGCGAGCGACAAGCTTCCGGACGCGACAAGACGATGACCCCGACAAGGTACTTGCCGGGGGCCGGCTGCCACTCTATACCCACGCTCCAGCGCATCCACCCGCGTGTCGCCCTGAGGCTTTCTCAAGGGCGCGTGGCGGGAGCCTGTGCAGTCAGGGGTACACGGTGGCAAGCGGAGATGAAGAGGAGGCCATCGTGGCAAACGGTGGCGCTCCTAACGGTCACTTTTTGCACTGTTTAGGCGACTCAGACGGGCATTCAATGCCCTTGTCCCCTGCCGTCAGAGTTAGGTAGGATACACTGTGTCCACAGTAGCGGTAGCTGTACCTACCGCATTCTTTTTCCTTTTTTACCCTTTCTGTCTACGTTGCCACCTGTCGATGACCCCTTGAGCGTATAAAAGGAGGCCCATGCGCAACATAGAAGGGGTTCGGCTCATTCGAAACACCAAGAACACTCTCACGCTCGGTCTGGTAGCGTTCATCGCTCCTGAGCAAGAATTCAATACAATCAAGCAAGCAGCAGTAGGAGTGTTATCTCTCCGGAGAGCTCCGAAGCTGGGTAAACTGCTCGTGTGCACCGCCTCGATCCGCTCTTTGTGCGACGTCCGCCCCCCTCCGAACCGAAAGGGGCTCGGTCCCCATAGGTGTTCGTGGGTCAGTTTCCCCCGACATCTTTGGCGCGCCAGGTAGGGGGCGTCGAGATCGTGTGAACCTAATCCGGCGTGCGCACGAGCTAGATCTTCATCATCTTCATCAACATGCCACCGAAGAAGAAGGCTTCGGAGGCTGCTGTTCCGTCCGCGTCGCTTCCACCGCCCCCGGAGCAAACGGGTGGTGGAGTGGACGCCGGCGGGAGAACGGGCGTCGACGAGGGTGCTCACAGCGCTGCCAAGTCCAAGGACAAGGCCGCACAGACCTCGGCGTCCGTGCGCGCACCGCGCCCATCTCAGGAGGCGCGGGACCAGCAGCGTCATGGCGTTCGCAGCGCCATACGCCCGCTGGGCCAAGATCAAGCTGGTGGTTCACGTGGCGTTCAAGACCAGCATGCACGCCAGCATGCTGGCCCCAGTGAAGTGCGGTCGCCTGGACGGGACACTGCTCCTTCTAATGTGGTTAGGAGTCCGAGCATGTCCCGCTCCTCGCACCGCTCGCCAATGCCGCCCACCACTCCAGCAGAAGCCTTGGCGCGAGTTCAACTGCTTCTAGATTACCCTCCGACGGCGGACAAGACCGATGAGTGGAGGGCCACTATCCAGAGCCTCATCGGCTTCGCCAACGGCGACACTGCGCGCCAACCAAGCACCTCGCTGCCGCGGCAAGACTGCCGGACCCGAGCCGATGGCAACAAGACCGATGGAGGTGCAACTTCCATGCACTCTCCACCAAGAAGGCCAAGATCGCCGACTCGCCGGATCCACCCCGACAGCGGCTCCACCGCGTCGTCGGATCCACGAGCTCGTCGCGACCAGCGCCAAGTTCTCCATGAACGGCAACAAGAGGATGCTCGTACTCGCATCGAGCGCCGAAGAGAAGCGCGGCGTCAATCTGACCAATGCGCTGGGCCCTCTATCGACATGCACGCGCCGGGGGAACCAGGCGACTTGCCGTACGCGGTAGGTTGCCCTGCGTTCACCCATGAGCTACGGCAGGTCCAGTGGCCCAGCAAGAAAATCTTCAAACAAGACGTACCAGAGAAGTACGACAGCAAGTCGCATCCTTCGGAGTTCCTCAGCATCTACACCATCGTGGTGCAGGCTTCCGGGGGACGGGACGACAAGATCCTAGCCAACTACTTCCCGCTGGTACTCAAGCCTAACGTCAGATCCTGGCTCATGCACTTGCCGGACAACTCCATTTCTTCTTGGGCAGATCTGTGCCATCAGTTTGTCGGCGCCTTTACAGGTGGCCACAAGCCACATGGCCAAGAGAGCGACCTTCATCTGCTCGCCCAGAAGGAAGGAGAGTCCCTGCACAAGTACATTCAGAGATTCAGCCGTGTATAGCACAACATCCCAGATGTCCACCCTGTCGCGGTCATCAGCGTGTTTCATCAGAACGTGCGAAACCGCAGGATGAGGGAGGAGATGGCAATGTGCAAGATCAGGGATGTCAGCGAGCTTTATGCTCTGGCCGACAAGTGTGCGCGCGCTGAAGAGGGGAGGAGGCTCCCCGGAGAAAACACAGGAGCAGGAGGATCGGACAGTGAAGATGCTGCCCCGGCAAGGAAAGGCCGGCGGCGGAACAACAGAAGGAAGAAGGGCAAGGAAGTGCTAGCTGTCAAGCAGACCGGCAACGGAGGTGGCGCCAAGGAAGCTAAGGATGATGGCTCCGGCAAGGAGGCCCAGGCTGTGGCAGCCACCGACAAGCAGGACAGCTCCGGCAAGCAGTATTGCAAGATCCACCGCACCAAGGGCCACGATCTCCAGAGCTGCAAGAAGGTCGAGCAGCTTGTTGAGCTACAAAAAGCTGAGTACGAGCGACGCGACAAGGAGAAGGCCCAGGAAGGTGCTGGAGGAGCCAGCAAGAAACGCCCCGGCCCGGGAGGACGCCGCGACAAGGCCAAGCAGCGGCAAGGAGATAGGCCTCCCCGCGGCTGCGACAAGGATGAAGACGACGACGATGACGAAGACATGGATGATGACGAGGCCGACGAGCAGGAATTTCAGAAATCCATAGAGGTCCTGTGCGTTGACGGTGGTGCTTCTCTGCATACTTCACACCGCCAACTCAAGCAGTGGATGCGGGAAGTTAATGCAGCAGAGCCATCCGTAGAGTCACGCAAGCCCCTGAAGTGGTCCAGCACGCCTATCATCTTTGACATTGAGGATCACCCTGATCGCATAACCGCGGTTGGGTGCTTGCCGATGTTGGTTTCTCCAACTATCCGCAACCTCAAGGTCACGAAGATGCTAGTTGACGGCAGGGCCGGCTTGAACCTGATATCCTCCGCGGTCCTCCAGAAACTCTAGATCCCTGACAGCGAGCTCGAAGAAACCGGCACATTGCAAGGAATCAACCCGGGAAGGAGCAAGCCGAAGGGAAAGATCATGCTGCCGGTCACATTTGGCAGCGAGCTGAACTTCAGAACTGAGAGGGTCACATTTGACGTTGCCGACTTCCCGTTGCCCTACAATGGGATCCTTGGCCGTCCAGCGCTCGCCAAGTTCATGGCAGCCTCCCACTATGCGTACAACATTCTCAAGATGCCAGGCCCGATAAGTGTCATTTCTGTCCCTGGCGACAAGAAGGACGCCCTTATCTGCGCCGACAAGATTTACCGGGAAGCAGCAGCCGCAGCCGATAGCAAATCACTTGCCGCTGAAGCTCCCGGGGGGGAGAAGAAGACCAAGTCCGGCAAGAGCTCTGATGCCCACTCCGGCAAGCGCACCTCTTCGGAGTGCTGCACTACCATCGAGGACGCACCATCGAGCTCCACCGGCAAGTACAAGAAGACGATGGCAGCTCCACCTGAGACCAAGAAGGTGTCCGCCAAGGAGGACGGCACTGGTGGTACCTTCACCATCAGTGCCACCCTCGACCCAAAATAGGAAAGCGCGCTCATTGCTTTCCTTCGGGCGAATGTCGACGTGTTTGCATGGCAACCGTCTGATATCCCCGGTGTTCCCAGGAAAGTAATTGAGCACCACCTAGCCGTTTGCCCTCATGCGCGGCCCGTCAAGCAGAAAGTCAGGAAGCAAGCAGTGGAGTGCCAAGACTTTATTGCAGAAGAAATCAAGAAGTTGGAAGCAGCAGGCCTTGTCAGAGGGGTGCTCCATCCTACGTGGTTGGCCAATCCTGTAGTCGTGCGCAAGGCCAACGGGAAATTGAGGCTTTGTATAGACTTCACTGATGTCAATAAAGCTTGTCCCAAAGATCCATTTCCCTTGCCGCGCATCGACCAAATTGTTGACTCCACAGCCGGATGTGATTTGCTTTCATTTCTTGATGCATATTCAGGATACCATCAGATCTTCATGGCAGAAGAGGATGAGGAGAAAACTGCATTCATCACACCATGTGGGACATACTGCTTTGTACGAATGCCCTTCGGATTGAAGAATGCTGGTTCAACGTTTGCAAGGGTAGTCCATGTCACTTTTGAGCCCTAGATACACAGAAATGTGGAAGCTTACATGGATGATATAGTGGTCAAGAGCAAAGACAAGGCTACCCTGATTCAAGATTTAGATGAAACTTTTGCAAATCTGCGCAAGATCAACGTCAAGCTCAATCCCGAGAAGTGCGTGTTTGGAGTCCCTTCCGGCAAACTTCTTGGGTTCTTTGTGTCTCAGCAGGGGATTGAAGCCAACCCCGACAAGATCAAGGCCATTGAGCAGATCGAAGAACCGAAGCACGTCAAGGATGTACGAAGGCTTGCCGGTTGCGTGGCTGCTCTCAGCAGGTTTATCTCTAAGTCTGCTGAGCACGCCTTGCCATTTTTCAAAATATTGAAAAAGGCAAGTCCAATGAAATGGACTCCGGAAGCGGATGCTGCGCTGCAGGACTTGAAGAGGTACCTGTCCTCCACTCCAATACTTGTCGCACCTAAGCCACAAGAGAAGTTGCTACTGTATCTAGCAGCAACCAATCAAGTGGTTAGTGCTGCGTTAGTAGCGGAGAGGGAGGCGGACGATGAGCCAGCAACCGCGGCAAGTGAATCCAGCGACAAGCAGGGGGCTTCGCTGACAAGCTCTGGTCCCGACAAAGATGGATCTACGCAGGCATGCAAGGAGGTGCAGAAGAAAATGGTGCAGCGCCCAGTTTACTTTGTCAGTTCCCTCCTGCAGGGGGCTAGGTCAAGGTACTCTGGTGTGCAGAAGTTGCTTTTCGGCCTTCTCATGGCCTCGAGAAAGCTGCGCCATTACTTCCAGGCACATGAGATCACGATTGTCACTCGCTTTCCGCTGAAGAGGATATTGCAGAATCCAGAAGCAACAGGCAGGATTGTCGAGTGGGCACTGGAACTGTCAAGCTTTGGCCTCAAATTTGAGAGCACTTCAACTATCCAGAGCAGAGCATTGGCAGAATTCATAGCAGAATGGACGCCAACACCAGATGAAGAAATTCCAGAAACGAGCATCCCCGTCAAGGAGACAAGCAAAGAGTGGTTGATGTACTTTGATGGTGCCTTCTCGCTGCAAGGCGCCGGTGCTGGCGTGCTGCTTATCGCACCCACCGGAGAGCACCTCAAGTACGTAGTCCAGATGCACTTTCCCAAGGAGCAAGCAACAAACAATACTGCAGAGTATGAGGGTATGCTTGCCGGCCTCAGAATCGCAGCCGACCTTGGGATCAAGAAACTCATTGTCAGGGGTGACTCGCAGCTTGTCGTCCGCCAAGTGAACAAGAACTATCAGAGTCCATCGATGGAAGCTTATGTTGATGAAGTGAGAAAGCTAGAAGAGCACTTTGATGGCTTACAAATGGAACATATTCCAAGAGCTCAGAATGACGTTGCTGATAGCCTATCAAAATGTGCTGCACTAAAGTTACCTGTGGAACCAGGGATCTTTGTGCTCAAGCTGACTCAACCATCCGTGACACCATCAACTGGACAGAGCAAGAAGAGGAAGTTGATTTCCGGCGACTACTTTCCGGCAGAGCTTCCCGAAGCCGCCGTCAAGAAGGTCCCCAAGATCAACACCAAGAGTGCTGAGGAGCAGCCTGCTCCGACAAGCCTTACGGTTTGTTTCGTTGAAGCAGACGCTCCCGACAAGTTTTGCTCCGGCAAGCTTGCCGGGGAACATCAAGCTCCGGCTGAACCGGAGGTTCTTGTCGTGAAGGCGGATGTTCCCGCCGCAACAGATATGCCTTTAGTCCTTGTTGTCGAGCCACAAGCTCCAGCATGGGCGCAGCAGATTGTCCGTTTCCTTCAGACAGGAGAACTTCCCAAAGAGCAAGAAGAAGCGGAAAGAGTAGCCCGGCAGTCAAGTATGTACAAGTTTGTTGACAGCACACTGTACAGAATAAGATTCAACAGTGTGAAATTGAAGTGCATTTGCCGGGAAGATGGACAACAGCTGTTGGCAGAGATACATGGAGGCATATGTGGTCACCACATTGGCGCAAGAGCACTTGCCGGCAAAGCGTTCCGGCAAGGATTCTTCTGGCCGACAGCCCTCCAGGATGCAACTGCACAAGTAACCAAGTGTGAAGCGTGCCAGTTCCATTCCAAAAAGATACACCAGCCAGCTCAAGCTCTCCAGACAATCCCTTTATCCTGGCCATTTTTGGTCTGGGGGCTCGACATCCTCGGCCCCTTTCCCCGAGCTGTCGGGGGCTTTGAGTTCTTGTACGTCGCCATCGACAAGTTCACAAAGTGTCCGGAAGTGGAACCAGTGAGGAAGGTGACAGCACAGTCAGTAGTCAAGTTCTTCAGGTCGATTGTTTGCCGCTTCGGGATCCCTAACAGGATCATCACCGACAACGGCACGCAATTCACGAGCCGCACCTTCATGCAGTATGTCCAAGATCTTGGCGCCAAGGTCTGCTTCGCTTCTGTTGCTCACCCGAGAAGCAACGGTCAAGCAGAGAGGGCAAATGCTGAAGTGCTGCGGGGAATCAAGACCAGAACTTTCGACAGGCTGCACAAGTGCGGAAGAAACTGGATCGAGGAGCTACCGGTGGTTCTTTGGTCGATCAAGACGACGCCAAATCGAGCCACTGGCCAGACACCTTTCGCTCTAGTCTATGGAGCAGAGGCAGTTCTCCCCACGGAACTCGTTTACGGGTCGCCTCGAGTGCTCGCTTACGATGAGCTCGAGCAAGAGCAGCTGCGACAAGATGACGCGCTGCTCCTTGAGGAAGACCGTCTTCAGGCTGCTATGCGAGCCGCTCGCTACCAGCAAGCTTTGCGTCGCTACCATAGCCGCAAAGTTAAAGCCAGAAGCTTCGAGGAAGGCGACCTTGTTCTTCGGCGTGTTCAGTCCGCCAAGAATTCCAACAAGTTGACGCCGAAGTGGGAAGGCCCTTATCGGGTGAAACGAGTCACTAGGCCCGGCGCTGTCCGCCTTGAGACCGAAGATGGCATTCTGGTGAGCAACTCCTGGAACATTGAACATCTTCGTAAGTTTTACCCGTAGGGCGCGGTTGCCGGAAGTTTTTCCGGCAACCACCTTTTGTACAAGTCTTGCCGCTAATGCATGTAATCCTTTGTACAAAGCCGGGCGCAGACCCCGTGCATAAATAAAGCTCATGTGCTCCGCACATCTTGTCAATTTCATGCTTCCTTTCTTTTTTTGCATGTATCATCTGACACTTTGTGCAGCACCAGACCCCGGTAAGCGATGACGAGCCGTAAGGATCCATATCATTATTTTCTTCTGTCTCTTGCTCAAAGGAAGGAACGTTCCCTTGCCCACAAGGTTTGCCGGGGGGGAAGGAGAAGATAATGGTGTGGACCGGGCCGTTCAAGAGAGTTTCGCCTTGCCGGGAAACAAACGACAGAAAAGCTAAGTTGCCAAAGTTTGAGCGATCAGTTTTTAAAATTTTTAAGTTATTTTCCTAGAACGACCGTGCTTTGTATGGAAAACCTGTGCGCGAAGGAACCAACTCGCAGCTAGTTGCGCCCTTACTTTGTTTCGAGTCCGCTCAACAACTTAAGTGAGCTGTGACTAGTTGCGACAAGGTTGCTTGTCGGTGGCGGCACCGCCAGCAGGCTGCTGAAGTTCCGCACTCAGCGCTCGCGGCAAGGGTGCCTCCGCCGGCAAGTTTTCCTAAAAAGCGTAGGGCAAAAACATGCAAAGCCAAGAGTGAGTAAAGGAAATAACATGGCATTCATTACCTAAGATAGAGTTATATTACAAAAGTAACTTGCCGCGCCTCTAATAAAGTGTTCCAATGACATGACTGGCAGCGGCAAGAAAAGAAGAAAACGGACGGCCTAATCTACGCGACCGTCGTCAACCCTTTTGACCTCGTTCACCCTGTCTACAATGGGTGCGACGAGGGCCTTGAGCGCGTCAAGATCAGCGTCCGCCGGCAGCCTCTTGAGGACGTTGGTGATGTTGAGGCCTGGGTTTCGGAAGGCCACCTTCACCAGCACCTTCTCCAGAACTCCGGCACAAATCCTGCGCGACTCGTCAGCCAGCTGCTTTGGGATCCTTTCCCGGAGTTGCTGGAGGGCCGTCGCCACGCCTTTGAAGAACAGAGTGAGCTTGACGCTAGGTTGGAGGTTCTCGTCGGAGGAGTACCCGAAGCCTTCCACCCCCGGTTGCACCAGCTCCGCTTCGATGACTACAGCAATGTTCACGAGGCCCTCCGTCCAGAGCTCCACAGTATCTCTGAGGAGATTCTGGGTTTCGGCGGCCCTCGCCAGCAGTGCCTCGTTGGCCTTGATATCCTTCTTCAAGTCCGCATCCCGTTTCTTGGCGTCGTCCAGCGTCTCCGTCAAGGTGGCCAGCTTCAGCTCCAGATCAGCGTTGGAATCCTTGGCGGCGCTCAGCTCTTTGCCCTTCTCGGCGAGTTGGCCCTGCAGCTCACCGTGGGTAAGGGCGTCCTTCTCGCGCTCCAGCTTGAGCGCGGCAACCTCTTCGCCACCCGCCTTCAGATCAGCCTCCAACTGCGCCACCTTTACCTCCAATTCCTTCTTGGCGGTCTCGGCAGCCGCCGCCGCATCCTTTGCTTCTTGGAGCGTCCCGCCAAGTGCCTGTTCGCGCGCGGCGAGCTCCTCCTCGTGGTTGTCGAGGTTCACGTTCTGTTGAGCCAGCTCGCCTTCGTGCGCGTACAGCTTCTCGCCGGTGAGCCGCTGCTGCTCTTCAGCTTCGGCCTTCTCAAGGAGGAAGGCCTTCCGCTCCTCAGCAAGCTGCTCCCGCTCCTCCGCCAAGGCCCGGAGAGCTTCCTGGCGAAGACCCCGGAGCTCCTCCGCGCGCTTCTCTATATCCACGCTCGCCTTCGCGACAAGCGCTTCCCGGGACTTCAACTTGGCTTGGCGGGCGCGGTAGAGCGCCAGCAGCCTCCGTAGCAGCCGTTCCTCCTCAGGCTCGTCGCTGCTGCTTCCCGGCACATCGACGATCGACAAGCCGGCGGAGGCGAGCACCTCCCCATCCAGAGCTTCTCCTTCCACCGGCGCCCTGGAGCTTGACGCCAAGGGGAGCTTGATGAAGATGCCGTCGCCGGCCTTCAGATAGGCGCCGGGCTGGGACTCCTCGGAGCCTGGCGCTGCGGTAGCGGTGGAGGGATCGGCGGTCGTTGCAGCGCCCGGCGCTCCTGCGGCCTCAGGGCCATCAGTGCGATCGCCGGATCCCTCGTCGGCTTCCTCGGCGGCAGCCTTGGTGGCCTCTTCGCCGGCGGGCACGTCAGCACCGGCTCCTTCTTTGGTGGCCGCGGCATCATCAGTGTTGCCGCGCGTGTTCTCCTCGCCGCCCACTTCGGTCTCCATCGGATCCATGGAGAGTGGATCTGACGACCGGAGAAGAAGGAGAAATCAAACAAGCACTCGAGAAGAAAAATCAGCAGAACACAAGAGAAATTTCAAGCAAGAGACTACCTGTGCTGGGATCCACTGTCGTGGGCTCCACCACCGGAGGCTCGCTGGTGCCGCCCCTTGCCGGAGACTCCTCTCTTGCCGGAGATTGTTCCCTTGCCGGGGAACGCTTCCTTGCCGGGGAGTCCGCCCTTGGCGGCGTAGTGGAAGCAGACGATGAGTCGGAGGTGATCACCACGCCCTCCTGATGAAGTTGTTCTGCTCCTGCACAAACAAACCAGCGATCAGATGTCAACGAAGGAAAAGAGCGACCGCGCGCGCCCAGAAGCAGAAAGTAAACCATGTAATTATGCTGGGGGCTGCTCTGCGGAGTAGTGGCCGGATCCGGCAAGGTGGTCTCGGGTGCGCCTCCTGCCGTCGTAGTGGGCTCATCCTCGATGATAACCGCCGGAGCCTTGGCCCTCTTCGCCGCCCTTTGGGCCAGAGTCCTGAAAAGGGAGAGTCCAGGGTGGATCAGATCAGATGCAAGACAAGAATAGCAAGTTGAAGAACTACAAGAATAACAAGGGAATCTAACTCTTCTTCCTCCTCGTCGGAGCTGAGCGCGGAGAGGTCGAAGTTCGGCCCACCTCCGGCACGACGAGGTGGAGGGGTGGGATCCCTTGGCCGTTTGGCGGGGATTGCGGCAGCAGCCCGAGACGACCCCGCTCCAGTTGCCACCGCGGCGGGAGGCGCTCCCACGGCAACCGTACTTGCCGCGGCAGAGTGCGTCGCGCGGCGCTGCGGCTGTTGGCCCACTTGCCGCCCTGCTGCGTCCCCGGCCCTGCGGAGGCGCCTTCTTGGCTGTGCTGGGGGCTGCGCTGCGGACCCTGCTTGCGGCAAGCTCCTCGGAGATGGCGGACCGCTCGCACCCTCGGCGGGCTCGCTCGACTCGGTGTCGGGCGCGGCGAGCTCTTCTTCGTCTTCGGGCCATTCCCGTTCGGCAAGGCTCATCGCCAATGCCGCGTCTGCTTCCTCCACTGTGAACCCAAATTCACCCGCGGCTGCGGCTGCTGCCGCCTCTTCCGCCCTGGTGGCGATGCGTTCCATCTCTTGATCGGTGGTTTCGCGGGTGAGGAGCTTCTTTTCGTCAGCATTGACCGCCACTTCCACTAGGCCGTCGAAGAACTGCTACACAACGTCGTCGGCAGGTTCTTGCCAAGTTGGAACGATCCCGTGCGAATCGCACAACGGCATCATCGCGCAGATGCGGTCGCGCGAGGAGTTGTTGCACAGAGGAACGACGCCTGCCGGCAACCTGAACCACTCGGGATGCTGTGGGTTGTGCTTGAATATCTCCTTGAGTATCCCGTCCAACTCTATGATGGTGAAATCGAAATTAAGGCCCGGGCGCAACCTCATGATATCTGCCGGGCCTCCAAATTCCCAGGCGAGTCTCCCCCTCGCCTGCAGAGGGGCGATGCGGAGGCGAAGGAAATCTGCGCCGACAGCGCCTACAGTCAGCCCGGCAAGCCTGAGACGCAAGATCCGGGTGGTGGCGATCTTCAGCTTGTCGTCGTCCGCGGACAGGGCGCTCCAATCATTGCCACGCACTGCTGGGGTTTGGCGCAGGGCGGTGAACGGCTGCAGGTTCTCCTCTACAACCCAGCACCAATCTGCTCTCCACTCATCCCATTTGCTGCGGAGCTCCCCCTCCAGATAGGTCTCCTTCTTGCCGGCTCGCGAGATCCAGGCGATCCCACCAGCAAGAGTTTCCCCTCTCTCGACACGAGGCATAAAGAAGTGGCGGAAGAGGGCTACGATGAAGGAAATATGCCCTAGAGGCAATAACAAAGTTATTATTTATTTCCTTATATCATGATAAATGTTTATTATTCATGCTAGAATTGTATTAACCGGAAACATGATACATGTGTGAATACATAGACAAACATATAGTCACTAGTATGCCTCTACTTGACTAGCTCATTAATCAAAGATGGTTATGTTTCCTAACCATAGACATGTGTTGTCATTTGATTAATGAGATCACATCATTAGGAGAATAATGTGATTGACATGACCCATCCCGTTAGCTTAGCACTTGATCGTTTAGTATTCTGCTATTGCTTTCTTCATGACTTATACACGTTCCTGTAACTATGAGAATTATGCAACTCCCGTTTACCGGAGGAACACTTTGGGTACTACCAAACGTCACAACATAACTGGGTGATTATAAAGGAGTACTACAGGTGTCTCCGAAGGTACATGTTGAGTTGGCGTATTTCGAGATTAGGTTTTGTCACTCCGATTGTCGGAGAGGTATCTCTGGGCCCTCTCGGTAATACTCATCACTTAAGCCTTGCAAGCATTATAACTAATAAGTTAGTTATGAGATGACGTATTACAGAACGAGTAAAGAGACTTGCCGGTAACGAGATTGAACTAGGTATTGGATACCGACGATCAAATCACGGGCAAGTAACATACCGATGACGAAGGGAACAACATATGTTGTTATGCGGTTTGACCGATAAAGATCTTCGTAGAATATGTAGGAACCAATATGGGCATCTAGGTCCCGCTATTGGTTATTGACCGAGAATGGTTTTAGGTCATGTCTACATAGTTCTCGAACCCGTAGGGTCCGCACGCTTAACGTTACGATGACAGTTTTATTATGAGTTTATAAGTTTTGATGTACCGAAGTTTGTTCGGAGTCCCGGATGTGATCACGGACATGACGAGGAGTCTTGAAATGGTCGAGACATAAAGATTGATATATTGGACGACTATATTCGGACACCGGAAGTGTTCCGGGAGTTTTCGGAGAAAAACCGAAGTACCGGGAGGGTTACCGGACCCCCCCCCCCGGGAAGTAATGGGCCTTGATGGGCCCTATTGGAGAAAGAGAGGGGCCGGCCAGGGCAAGTGGCGCGCCCCCTCCCCTTGAGTCCGAATAGGACAACGAAGGGGGGGGGCAGCGCCCCCCTTGCCTTCCCCCTCCTAGGGCGCGCCTCCCCTTAGGCCGGCCCACTCCTCCTCTCCTCCTTTATATACGGGGGCGGGGGGCACCCCATAGACACACAAGTTGATCTATGGATCGTTCCTTAGCCGTGTGCGGTGCCCCCTTCCACCATATTCCACCTCGGTCATATCGTCGCGAAGCTTAGGCGAAGCCCTGCGCCGGTAGAACATCAACATCGTCACCATGCCGTCGTGCTGACGGAACTCATCTCCGGAGCTCGGCTGGATCGGAGGCCGGAGATCGTCATCGAGCTGAACGTGTGCTGAACTCGGAGGTCCCGTACGTTCGGTGCTTGGATCGGTCGGATCGTGAAGACGTACGACTACATCAACCGCGTTGTTATAACGCTTCCGCTAACGGTCTACGAGGGTATGTGGACATACACTCTCCCCTCTAGTTGCTATGCCATCAACATGATCTTGAGTGTGCGTAGGAAAAATTTTGAAATTACTACGAAACCCAACATACGTTGTGGTGGACTCCGACAAAGTTTTCGCATAGATGGGCGAAAACTGCCATGGTCAGAAGGGCGTTGGGGGTGAAATCAAGAAGGTGGAACCCGTAGGTGTTCATGATATCGCAGAAGAAATCAAAGAAGGGTGGGCAGAGCCCATAGTAGAAGAACAAGGCAAAGAAAGGGTACCCGCCAACTGGAGCTTCTTGCGAGGCGACGGCGGAGAGTACCTTCGTGCACGGATGCGCTCGCGTCTCCGTCGACCAGAAGAGATAGTACCACTCCCTCAGCTCCTTTGCGGAGAGCTCGGGGGGGAAAGTGGCCCGCTCCTTCCGCAGCGCCTCAAGCCGCTGCGCTTCGGTCGACTTCACAGCCTTCGCAGCCGCAGTCTTCGCGGCCTTCCCCTTCCCGGCTTTCGGAGCCATGGCGGAGGCGGTGGGGGAGATCGACGGCGCAGGCGGTGGCGGCGGCGATGGGGGCAGAGCGCTGCTCTCTTTCGACTTTGGAAGCGGAGGGGAGCGGTGGAGATTTCTGAGATTGCAGCAGCAAAATGGTGAAGGTGGGGGAATTGCCCCTGTTTCCCCTGCTTATAAAGAGGAGGAGGCGAACGTTGCGCTTTTTCCGAATAAAGAACCACCCACGATCTCTCCCATGACGCCGCGATCGACGCGTGCTGTTACGGGGGGCGCGGTGGATACGGAGTTAGATTCGGCATAACCCAGGCCCGCGCGTGCCCGTGCACTGTTTTGGGCCTGGCCCAACAGCGCTCGGCACCGTGTGTGGCCCAGGCCCGGGGGCTCCTGTCGGTGTACTAGAGTAGGGGTACCCTAGTATCCCAAACTTGTGCACGGGCAGTTGCAGCGCCCCGCGGCAAGGCTTGCCGGGCGACCGCCAGGGTCCTCCGTTGGTTCCTTTGGAGCCATTCAAGAACAAAGTATTCAAGATGAGAAGACAAGGCCCCGGCAAGAGGAGCTTGCCGGGAAGAGACAAGGCCCCGGCAAGAGGAGCTTGCCGGGAAGGCCAACCACGGCACCTCAAGAAACTTGCCGCGACGCACCGCGCGTCCCGGCAAGGTCCGGCGAGCGACAAGCTTCCGGACGCGACAAGACGACGACCCCGACAAGGTACTTGCCGGGGGCTAGCTGCCACTCTATACCCGCGCTCCAGCGCATCCACCCGCGTGTCGCCCTGAGGCTTTCTCAGGGGCGCGTGGCAGGAGCCTGTGCAGCCAGGGGTACGCGGTGGCAAGCGGAGATGAAGAGGAGGCCATCGTGGCAAACGGTGGCGCTCCTAATGGTCACTTTTTGCACTGTTTAGGCGACTCGGACGGGCATTCAATGCCCTTGTCCCCTGCCGTCAGAGTTAGGTAGGATACACTGTGTCCACAGTAGCGGTAGCTATACCTACCGCATTCTTTTTCCTTTTTTACCCTTTTTGTCTACGTTGCCACCTGTCGGTGACCCCTTGAGCGTATAAAAGGAGGCCCATGCGCAACGTAGAAGGGGTTCGGCTCATTCGAAACACCAAGAACACTCTGGCGCTCGGTCTGGTAGCGTTCATCGCTCTTGAGCAAGAATTCAATACAATCAAGCAAGCAGCAGTAGGAGTGTTATCTCTCCGGAGAACTCCGAAGCTGGGTAAACTGCTCGTGTGCACCGCCTCGATCCGCTCTTCGTGCGACCTCCGCCCCCCTCCGAACCAAAAGGGGCTCGGTCCCCATAGGTGTTCGTGGGTCAGTTTCCCCCGACACAGAGCACCTTAAAGATCAAGGACTGACTAAACATTGTAATTCATGGTAAACGAGATCCAGTCAAGTCATACCCAATATAAACCAATTATAATGAATGCAAACGACAGTGTGCTCTCCAGCGGGTGCTTTTAATAAGAAGGATGATGACTCAACATAAAAGTAAATGGATAGGCCCTTCACAGAGGGAAGCAGGGATTTGTAGAGGTGCCAGAGCTCGATTTTGAAAATAGAGATAAATTATATTTTGAGCGGCATACTTCCATTGTCAACATAACAACTAAGAGACGACGATATCTTCAATGCTAAACAAATTATAGGAGGTTCCCAAGCAGAATGGTAAAGTTTATACTCCCCCTCCTCCACAAGCATCAATCCATGGCTTGCTCGAAACAATGAGTGCCTCCAACATTCAATGATTCCCAGGGGGAGTTTTGTTTGCAGTTATTTTGATTTAGTTTGCATAAAGCATGGGACTGGGCATCCCGGCGACCAGCCATTTTCTCGTGAATGTGGAGCGGAGTCCACTCCTCTTGAGAATAACCCGCCTAACACGGAAGATAAGGGCAGCCCTATTTGACACATGAGCTATTCGAGCATGCAAAACAGAATGTTTATTTGAAGGTTTAGAGTTTGGCACATACAAATTTACTTGGAACGGCAGATAAATACCGCATATAGGTAGGTATAGTGGACTCATATGGAACGACTTTGGGGTTTAAAGAGTTTGGATGCACAAGCAGTATTCCCGCTTAGTACAGGTGAAGGCTAGCAAAAGACTGGGAATCGACCAACTAAGAGAGCGACAATAGTCGTAAACATGCATTAAAATTAATTTACACCAAATACAAGCATGAGTAGGATATAATCTACCATGAACATAAATATCATGAAGGCTATGTTGATTTGATTCAACTACACGCGTGAACATGTGCCAGGCCTAGTCACTCAATTCATTCAAAGGAGGATACCATCCCGCCATACCACATCATAATCATTCTAATAGCATGTTGGCACGCAAGGTAAACCATTATAACTCATAGCTAATCAAGCATGGCACAAGCAACTATAATCTCTAAATGTCATTGCAAATATGTTTACCTCATAATAGCTGACTCAAAAACGATGAATCATCGTATTTACAAAAACAAGAGAGGTCGAGTTCATACCAGCTTTTCTCATCCCAAATAGTCCATCATATATCATCATTATTGCCTTTCACTTGCGCGACCGAACGATGTGTATAATAATAAGAGTGCACGTGCATTGGACTAAGCTGGAATCTGCAAGCATTCAACTGAAGAGAGAAGACAAGTAATCTGGGCTCTAAGTTAAATAAACAATCATGCATATAAGAGCCACTAAGCATTTTGATCATGGTCTTCTCCTACTGACCCCCAAAGAAAAGAAAAGAAAAGAAAACTATTTACACGGGAAAGCTCCCAACAAGCAAAAGAAGAACGGGAAATATTTTTGGGTTTTCTTTTTTTTATTACTACTACAAGCAAAGAAATAAACTACTACTAATAATTTTTTTTCTTAGGGTTTATCAAACACACAAGAAGAAAGCAGGAAAAAGAAAATAAACTAGCATGGATAATACAATGAAAGAGTATGAGCACCGACGACTAGTGTGTGAACATGAATGTAAAGTCGGTGAGAAATACGTACTCCCCCAAGCTTAGGCTTTTAGCCTAAGTTGGTCTATTGCCAGGGATAGCCTGGCGGATACCCGTAGGTGAAGCTAGGGTCATACTGTGATGAAGAAGACTCTGATTGCCACTGGCTGGCAACCTCCTCTGGATCCCAAGAATAAACAGACAGTCGTGGAGGATCATCTTGTGGCTCCGGTTCCGGGGCTAGTGTAGGATTCTGATAGGATTGAACGGCTGCCCACGAAACAATGTGAGGACCTGCAGACAAGTTAAACAAAGAGGGAGCAGGCAAAATAATAGTCTCAGGGTGATGTTTATCAAAGTATAATTTATATTTGAGCTCCCCTTCACGACTCTTAACAAGAAAGTAATGCGCTAGCATACTCTTATAATCTAAATAAGCACGGGGCATGGTGTTTCTTCTTTCTCCTCATGCCTAATAGGTATTTCAAAATATTCAGCTAAGCGCGAAGCATAAATGCCTCCAAATATAGGGCCCTTAATACGGTTCATACTTAACCGTCTATCAACAATTCCACCCATACTAACAGAGTTACAGCGGTATAAACCATGGAACAAAATAATAATATCCGGAACACTAAGGTTTCCACAGTTCCCGTATCCAATCAAGCAACGACTAGCAAATAAGGCAAAGTAGCGTAAAACAGGAAAATGTATGCTAGTAATCCTTGCATCAGAAACCTTCCTGGTTTCTCCCACAGTGATAATGTTAACAAAAGCTTCTACTTCTTTACGGTGTGGTTCATCCCAGGTGTCCTCAAAGGGTATTTTGCAAACCTCGCAAAATTCAGCTAATGTCATCTCTTTAACAACGTCATATAAATGAAACTCTACTGTTGGAGGTGATTTCTTAGGGAAAAAGTAGAAGTTTTGCACAATGAGTAAGAGATATTGATGACGTTGGTCGCGGAGGAAGTCGGTGAGGCCAGCATTCTCAATCAATAAAAAGAAATCATCATAAATCCCGGCTCTCCTCAAGAAGTCATTGGAAGGCCATTCACACGGCCGGACCTCCGCGGTGCCAGGCAAATTTAATTTGGGCTTCTGCTCTTCTTCCTTTTGTTTTTCCTTCGAGCTTCGGCTCGACGAGCCCCTTAAAAGTCTCTTCATTATTTTCTGAAATAAACTGAAATTTTTAGTAACTTCAAATAAAAGTGAACCAACTTCAATAAAATTGATAGCAACAACTCCCACAAGTGCCTAGAGCCTATATCAAGCATTAAAACTACTTGGAACCATATGAATTTGACATGCAAGCTCAAGAACATGGTCTCCTATGCAGCACAAATTTGCAATGAATAAAGCACTAGAACAAAAACTAATTGGACCAATGGAGGAGTTACATACCAAGGAACAATCTCCCCAAGCAGTTTTGCGAGAGGTGCTTTGAGCAAGGAGATCGAAAATCACAGCAACGGGGGCTGGAACTCGTGCTTGAGTTGGTTTTTCATGTTTGTGTGAGGCAGAGGAAGAAGATGGGTGCAGCGATAAGTGGAGGAGGGCCACCATGGGCCCACGAGGCAGGGGGGCGTGCCCAGGGGGGTAGGGCGCGCCCTCCACCCTCGTGACCAGGAGGCAGCTCCCCCCGCGGTAATTTTTGCATAGTAAATCCTCAAATATTCCCGAAAAAATCATATTAAATTGGCATGGCATTCTGAGGACTTTTATTTTCGGGAAATATTTATGTTGCACGGATCAGTCAAGAGACAGATAGAAAAATACTATTTTACTTTATTTCTACTAAATAACAGAAAATGTAAAGAGGGTACAGAAGGTTGTGCTTCTAGTTTCATCTATCTCGTGATCATCAAAATGAACCCACTAACAAGGTTGATCAAGTCTTGTTAACAAACTCATTCTGAATAATCACGGAACGAGAAAAATTTCGAATAACACTATGTTACCTCAACGGGGATATGAAAATCCCCAACAATAAGAATATCATACTTTTTCTTGACAGTAGGGAGAGGAAATTCAACACCTCCAAATATAATCGATGGAATTTTTCCAATAGAGTTGATACTATAAACTTGAGGTTGTTTCCTCGAAAAGTGTACCGTGTGCTCATTGCCATTAACATGAAAGGTGACATTGCCTTTGTTGCAATCAATAACAGCCCCTGCAGTATTAAGGAAAGGTCTTCCAAGAATAATAGACATACTATCATCCTCGGGAATATCAAGAATAACAAAGTCCGTTAAAATAGTAACATTTGCAACCACAACAGGCACATCCTCACAAATACCGACAGGTATAGCAGTTGATTTATCAGCCATTTGCAGAGATATTTTAATAGGTGTCAATTTATTCAAATCAAGTCTACGATATAAAGAGAGAGGCATAACACTAACACCGGCTCCAAGATCACATAAAGCAGTTTTAACATAATTTCTCTTAATGGAGCATGGTATAGTAGGTACTCCTGGATCTCCAAGTTTCTTTGGTATTCCACCCTTAAAAGTATAATTAGCAAGCATGGTGGAAATTTTAGCTTCCGGTATCTTTCTTTTATTAGTAATGATTTCCTTCATATACTTAGCACAAGGACTTGTTTTGAGCACATCAGTTAATCGCATACGCAAAAAGATGGGTCTAATCATTTCAGCAAAGCGCTCAAAATCCTCAAAGTCTCTTTTATCATAACATTGATTCTTTGATTGTGGGTTATCAAGATCAACAACAGGTTCAACTTCTACATCATTATCATTACTAGGTTGAGCATCAACATGAACATTATCATTAACATTATCACTAGGTTCATGTTCATCACCTGATTGTGTTTCAGCATCAGAAATAGAGATATCATTTGGATTCTCAGGTGGTTCAGCAATAGGTTCACTAGAAGTTTGCAAAGTCCTATCATTTTTCTTTTTCTTCCTTTTAGAAGAACTAGGTACATCAATATTATTTCTCTGAGAATCTTCCTCGATTCTCTTATGGTGGCCTTCAGGATACAAAGGTTCCTGAGTCATTCTACCAGTTCTAGTAGCCACTCTAACAGCATAATCATTTTTCTTACTATACATTTCATCAAGCTCTTCTTTCTGAGCTTTAAGTACTTGTTCTACTTGAGTGGTAACCATAGAAGCATGTTTGCTAACAAGTTTAACTTCACCTCTAATATCAGCCATATAATCACCCAAGCGTTTAATCAGAAAGGTATTTTGTTTTAATTGTCTACCAAAATAAGCATTAAAGTCATCTTGCTTAAACATAAAGTCATCAAACTCATCCAAGCACTGACTAGCAATTTTAGTAGGAGGGACATCAGCTTTATCATATCTATAGAGAGAATTTACCTTTACTACCTGTGTTGGGATATCAGGAGGTTCTTAAGTGAATAAGTAATTGAGATCATATACTTCTTCAACAAGCGGTAAATTAAGACCGTGTATTTCTTCAATAGGAGGTAAATTCTTAACATCTTCAGCTTTATTGCCTTTTTCTTTCATAGATTTCTTTGCCTCTTGCATATCTTCGGGAATGAGAAATAGAACACCTCTCTTCTTCGGAGTTGGTTAAGGAATAGGCTCGGTAATTGGCTCTGGAACTGGCTCAGGAGATGGCTCAGGAGGTGCCCAATTATTTTCATTTGTCAACATATTATTCAATATAATTTCAGCTTCATTCGGTGTTCTTTCCCTGAAAAGAGAACCAGCACAACTATCCAGGTAATCTCTGGAAGCATCAGTTAGTCCATTATAAAAGATATCAAGTATTTCAGGTTTCTTAAGAGGATGATCAGGCAAAGCATTAAGTAACTTGAGAAGCCTCCCCAAGCTTGTGGGAGACTCTCTTCTTCAATTTGCACAAAGTTGTATGTTTCCCTGAAAGCAGCTTGTTTCTTATGAGCAGGGAAATATTTAGCAGAGAAGTAATAAATCATATCCTGGGGACTTTGCACACAACCAGGATCAAGAGAATTAAACCATATCTTAGCATCACCCTTTAATGAGAACGGAAATATTTTGAGTAAATAAAGGTAGCGCGATCTATCATTATTAGTAAACAGGGAAGCTATATCATTTAACTTAGTAAGATGTGCCACAACAGTTTTAGATTCATAGCCATAAAAAAGGATCAGATTCAACCAAAGTAATTATATCTGGATCAATAGAAAATTCATAATAATCCTTATCGGGAACACAGATAGGTGAAGTAGCAAAAGCAGGGTCGGGTCTCATTCTATCTCTAAGACATTCTTTACTCCATTTAACTAGCAATCTCTTAAGTTTGTACCTATCCTGGCAAGCAAAAATAGCTGCTGAAGATTCAGCATAAAAAAGATAACCCTCAGGAATACCAGGCATATTCTCATCATCACTATCATCATCGTATTCAGATTCTATAATTTCTCTTTCTCTAGACCTAGCAATTTGCTCATCAAGAAATTCACCAAGGGGAACAGTATTATCAAGCATAGAAGTAGTTTCATCATAAGTATCATGCATAGCAGAAGTGGCATCATCAATAACATGCGACATATCAGAATTCATAGCAGTAGTAGGTTTAGGTGTCGCAAGCTTACTTATAACAGAAGGAGAATCTAGTGCAAGGCTAGATGGCAGTTCCTTACCTCCCCTTGTAGTTGAGGGCAAAATAGTAGTTCGATCATCTTTCAAGTTCTTCATAGTGTCCAGCAGATATAAATCCCAAGTGACTCAAAGAATAGAGCTATGCTCACCGGCAACGGCGCCAGAAAAAGGTCTTGATAGCCCATAAGTATAGGGGATCGCAACAGTTTTCGAGGGTAGAATATTCAACGCAAATTTATAGATTCGACACAAGGGGAGCCAAATAATATTCTCAAGTATTAGCAGCTGAGTTGTCAATTCAACCACACCTGGAAACTTAGTATCTGCAGCAAAGTGTTCAGTAGCAAAGTATGATAGTGGTGGTAACGGTAACAAAAGTAAAGACAGCAAAAGTAATGTTTTTGGTATTTTGTAGTGATTGTAACAGTAGCAACGGAAAAGTAAATAAGCGAGAACTAGTATATGGAAAACTTGTAGGCACCAGATTATTGATGGATAATTATGCCGGATGTGGTTTGTTATGTAACAGTCATAACATAGGGTGACACAGAACTAGCTCCAGTTCATCAATGTAATGTAGGCATGTATTCCGCATAGAGTCATACGTGCTTATGGAAAAGGACTTGCATGGCATCTTTTGTCCTACCCTCCCGTGGCAGCGAGGTCCTATTGGAAACTAAGGGATATTAAGGCCTCCTTTTAATAGAGAACCGGACAAAGCATTAGCACATAGTGAATACATGAACTCCTCAAACTATGGTCATCACCGGGAGTGGTCCCGATTATTGTCACTTCGGGGTTGCCGGATCATAACACATAGTAGGTGACTATAGACTTGCAAGATAGGAGCAAGAACACACATATATTCATGAAAACATAATAGGTTCAGATCTGAAATCATGGCACTCGGGCCCTAGTGACAAGCATTAAGCATAGCAAAGTCACAGCAACATCATTCTCAGAACATAGTGGATACTAGGGATCAAACCCTAACAAAACTAACTCGATTACATGATAAATATCATCCAACCCATCACCGTCCAGCAAGCCTACGATGGAATTAATCACGCGCGGCGGTGAGCATCATGAAATTAGTGATGGAGGATGGTTGATGATGACGACGGCGACGAATCCCCCTCTCCGGAGCCCCGAACAGACTCCAGATCAGCCCTCCCGAGAGAGATTAGGGCTTGGCGGCGGCTCCGTATCGTAAAACGCGATGATTTCTTGTCTCTGATTTTTTTTCTCCCCGAAAGACAATATATGGAGTTGGAGTTGGCGTCAGAGGGCCACCAGGGGGCCCACGAGGTAGGGGGCGCGCCCTAGGGGGGCGCCCCCACCCTCGTGAACAGGGTGTGGGCCCCCTGTCCTTCATATTTGGCGAGGATTTTTTATTGTTTTTTCTAAGATGTTCCATGGAGTTTCAGGTTATTCCGAGAACTTTTATTTTCTGCACATAAAACAACACCATGTCAATTCTGCTGAAAACAGGGTCAGTCCGGGTTAGTTCCATTCAAATCTTCCAAGTTAGAGTCCAAAACAAGGGCAAAAGTGTTTGGAAAAGTAGATACGACGGAGACGTATCAAGCCCCTCCCACGCACCAGTGGACGCACCATGCTCCGCGCTGGCCGTCGACACTGCCGAGGAGCGGCTATGCCCGTGCAAGAGCGGAAGCGCCATGCTCAGTGCTGGTGATAAATAACTGAGGGTAGCCTCACTGCTACAGCAACCTCAGGGAGCCTCCAGGCTCAGTGCTTAGCCTCACCGCGCTGCTCTCCCTTGGGAGGGTAGCGTGAGGGGGATGGGCATGGGGGCTACGCTCAGGTCACGCCTGGCGTACGCCACCTCGCCAGGTCCCACAGACATGGTCTTCGCGCGCCCCTCCCGAGTGAGAGCCCGGCGAGGAAAGGTTTGATGGTATGTTCGTACGTCAAGGGGGACTACTGAACATCGCACCTCAGGACCCTAACTAACCACGTATCCCCTCACCCCTTGGTCTCGTCCTGGCAATTTGGATGACCCAACTACGGCTGAGGTACGCGCGAGGCCTGGTCCTGCCGACGCAGAACACCAAGGCCTAACTCTCGTCCCTCCCTTCCAAGGCCGTTCGTACATCAAGGGGGACTCCTGAGCATCGCGCCTCGGGAGCCTAACTGGCCGCGTAGCCCCTCACCCCTTGGCCTCGTCCTGGCAATCAGGACGACCCAACGATGGCTGAGTTACGCGTGAGGCCAGCCCCTGCTGATGCAGAATGCCAAGGCTTGCCCTTGCACCTCTTTTCCGAAGATGTTCGCACATCAAGGGGGACTCCTAAGCATCGCATCTCAGGAGCCTAACTGGCCACGTAGCCCCCCACCCCCTAGCCTCATCCTGGTAATCCGTACAACCCATCAGGAGCTGAGGTACACGCAGGGTTGGGCCCTGCCGATGCAGAACGATAAAGCAAACAGAAAAAGAAGTCGCAGAACCATAAGCTAATTATTACAAATCACATTGTTCCAAGCATCAGTTTTAACGCCTCTACGAGGAAAGATACATATTGCAGGAAGGAGCACCACCGCCGCACCTCTTCTTCAGACTTGGCCACCGCCATCGCCCACCTATGTGGCCCCATCATCGACGATGTCGCCGCTGCCCTTGCCCTCGGCTCTGGCCGCGGGGCCAACGGTGAGGAACTTGACCAGTAGGGCCTCCACCCAACCCTTCACAGCGTCAGCGGCAGCGTCGCAGGAGTCGGGGTCCACGGGCTCGAGCAAGGCGGCGAAGTCGAAGCTGGCGTCCCAGATATAGAGATGGTTGAAGGTGCGCGTAAGGGCCGAGGAAGAGAGTATGCGAGCATCAGCTTCTGATATGTCTCTGTCGGCGTATTGGGAATGGGGGTCCCCAGACTTGCCTACCTGTGGCCTGTGGCGTGGCTCAAGTGGTGGCCCAGTACGACCCATCTTCATCAGCGCAAAACTCAAGACCCTCGTGAGGGGCCAAGCCTCGCGGGGTGGACGACGCAAAGCTTACTCAGGAGCGGCCTCGCCAGGCAGGCTCGCGAGGAGGCGGAGAGATCAAGGCAAAGGTACCTCGTGAGGTGCTCATGACGCAAGCCGTGACGATTGAGACCAGGCGGGCGCCAAGTGGGCGCCGGCCTGCGCAGTGTCCTTGTTTCCTCTTTGGTGCAAAGGGGGCAAGCACAGGCGTGGAGTACCGAGGCATCAGGCAAAGGTTACCATTCTAGTGCAACGAGACCAAGACCAGCAGAGCGGCAGGATGGAGGTCACCATGGAGCCCAAGATGGCGTCATCACTAGTGCCTTTGGCAGCCGAAGACCAACTTTAGTCAGGATACCTTGTACTAGATGTTCCCCTTCAAAATGGCTGTTGTTGGCGCCCTTCCCACTCAATATTTTGGAAGAGGACCAGGGCCTCTATAAATAGGGCTAGTCACCATAGTAGAAGCAGATGCAGAATATCGTCGAGAGACGGGAAGATCCACCCCAAGTAGAACACAGCATCAGCTCAAGAACACCTCTCGCGAGGCAGTTCTTCCTTTGTACTATTCCTCATCTGCCCCTGAGGCAATCCACCACACCACACACTGGAGTAGGGCATTACACCACAATAGTGGCACGAACCTGTATAAATCTTGTGTCCCTCGTGTTGTTCATCGTTTAGCTTAGATTCTCGCGAGGCGATCAGACGCGGATAGGTAGGATGAAGATCTTCGCGCGCACCCCAGAGTTCGAACCTTAAGGGTCTGCCAGAACCCAACATCCGACATTTGGGTTGTTGCTCACCAGCACCTAATGAGGAGCATTCTGGAAGCTCAGGTGGCCGAGCACCGCGCACTCCTGGAGGAAATGGAGATGGACCTCAACGAGCCACCTGGACCTCCCGAGCCTCCCGAGGCTCGGAGCTCCGAAGGCTCATGAGGATCGGCTTCTTCACCATGCACCATCAGCTACTCCAACACTCGCCCTGCAATGGTATCAGGTGACTTCTCTCAAGTTTCATTTCAGCTGGGAGCACCCTCAGGGCTGCATCATTCCCAGGTCGCGTGGGTCTGTCCCCGCGGCAGGTATCCGTTTTGCTTATGTCTTAAGCTTACCTTGTTAGGGGCGCCCCTCGGGCTGCATCATCCCCAAGCCGCTCGGGCCTGACCCAGTTGCATGTACCTTTCTCTGCATCTATCTAAGTTGATTTGTTTCTTCATGCTTAACATGCTTGAGATAATCGCCTGCTCAATTGACACCTACCTTTGGAGCCGCTCGCTATGGCATAGCGCTTGCGCATGGGTCCGTCCCTGCAACGTCGATAAATCTGAGTGGTCGAGCTCTGGCCGCGGCAGCCCCGCAAGGCACTACCTCATCGGGCTCTTAGTGCCACAATCACTCCCTCGGAGCAACCAATGGCTGGCTGGCTACCGTAATGGCAGTCCTTATTTCCCTCGTGTTGGTGTACAGGAGTCACCTAAGGAATAGCGTGGGGGCGTTGTGAGCTCTCTCTCTCTCTCTCTCTCTCTCTCTCTCTCTCTCTCTCTCTCTCTCTCTCTCTCTCTCCCATGCGTTCCGCTCGCGCATTAAAGGGGGGTGCCTGAGCATAGCGACTCAGGGGCTCTTACTGGCACTAGTAGATAAAGGGTCAAACGTGAAGCACATTAGTGCCGCTTTGTATTAGAGCCGGCACTAATGTATACATTAGTGCCGGTTCCAACGGCTAGCCGGGCCGCTCTCATTAGTATCGGTTCGTGGCTAACCTTTAGCACCGGTTCGTGCCACGAACCGGTACTAATGAGGGTGGTGGCAGGATGTTGTCAGTCTGGGCCCCCTCCAGCACCGTTAGTACCGGTTCGTGGCACGAACCGGTACTAAAGGTCCCACTGCATATAAACCCTTCGTCCAGCTCGCTCTGTTCTTCCCCCTTTCCCCTCTCCTCTCCTCTCTGTTCTTCCTCTTCTCCCCTCGAGCTCATCACACATTTTGCCCAAAATTTGTCAAGATTTGAAGGCCCCCATCCATTCAAGTGATCACAAAGGTTAGCAACTTTGTCCTTTCATCTCTCATTGCTAGATTAGCTCTTGCAATGCTTTATATAGTTACTAATTTGTGAGTTTAGTAATTTGGGAGGAAATATATATATGTGCTAGTATTTTATTTATATGCAATTTGAGGTCAAAAATAACACTTAGTTTGCATATGTAGGTGTGGTTTACTTAGTGCCTTCTAAATCTCCGTCGTAACCACCGTCGATCGCCCGCACCGTCCCGTCGCCGGCACCACCTTGTTCATGAAATTTTATATAAAAAATTGATGTTTGTGTGATTTGGATATATAGTTAATCATGTAATAATTATCTTACCCGTACGTTGTTTGTTATACATAGTGCCATGGTTTTGATATCCGTCCCCGTCGGCCCTCGTCCTTGTTATGATTCGGATGTGGTATATTCTCTTTTAAAACTATTTGTTGCATTTCGTGTTTATGACAAATTATGCCCATCAAGTTGACATAGATGTTTTTATCTAGGAGGTATGTGAACCGGAAATTCCAACCGACCCTATTGTCGAGAGGTTAAATTTAGTTGAAAGAGAAAACGAGTACTTGAAAGAAAAATTGAAAAGAATTGAGGGGGAGAAGATGGAATTGGAGTTGCATGTTGCCGATGTCGTCGATGATCACAAGATCAAGATGGAGAAAATGCGCTTGAAGAATAGAAAGATTAGAAAATATGCCATCGATAGTGAGGCTTGGTATCATTATGCTGTTGGATCAATTGTTACCTTAGTTGCGATCTTGATCACATTTGTTGTTGCATTTAAATGCTTTAGCTAGAGAGTTATTTGTTTGTTGCATTTAAGTGTTGTATGAACTCTATGTATGAACTTGTATTAATTTGGTCTATTCGGTGTTGTGTAATGAAGATGAGCCGGCAATGGATGTACGATGACTGATGCTCTCCCCAGTTTGTTGAGGGCGTGCATACTTTTCTGCTTGCGGCTGAGGCACACAAGCGGGCGGATGGTTTTATGCCTTGTCCATGTGCTGGCTGTAAGAATGGTCACAATTACTCTACGTCAAGAACCATTCACGTCCACCTGTTTGAGTCCGGTTTCATGCCCCACTATAATGTTTGGACCAAGCACGGAGAAAGAGCGGTTATGATGGAAGACAATGAAGAAGAAGAGGACGACGACAACTATCCTGGCCATGGGTTCCCTGAATACGATGATACAACAATGGGGGAAGAAGCTGAGCCGGTAATGCGGGAAGAAGCTGAGCCGGCAATGCGGGAAGAAGCTGAAGAAGAGGCATCAGATGAGCCCGTTGATGATCTAGGTCGGGCCATTGCCGATGCAAAGAGAAACTGCGCAAGTGAATTGGAGAAGAAGAAGTTGCAGCGCATGTTAGAGGATCACAAAAAATTGTTGTACCCGAATTGCGTAGGTGACAAGAAAAAGCTGGGCACCACATTGGAATTGCTGCAATGGAAGGCAGAGAATGGTGTATCTGACAAGGGATTTGGAAAGTTGCTGGTAATGATAAAGGATATGCTTCCAAAGGACCGAATTGCCTGAGAGTACGTACGAAGCAAAGAAGGATGTCTGCCCTCTAGGGTTAGAGGTGCAGAAGATACATGCATGCCCTAATGATTGCATCCTCTACCGCGGTGAGTACGAGGATTTGAACGCTTGCCCGGTATGTGGTGCATTGCGCTATAAGATCAGCCGCGATGAGCCTGGTGATGTCGAGGGCGAGCGCCCTAGGAAGAAGATTCCTACCAAGGTGATGTGGTATTCTCCTATAATACCATGGTTGACACGTTTGTTCCAAAACAAAGAGCATGCCAAGGCGATGCGATGGCACAGAGAAGACCGTAAGAAAGACGGAAAGTTGAGAGTACCCGCTGACGGGTCGCAGTGGAGAAAAATCGAAAGAAAGTACGGGAAGGAGTTTGCAGATGACGCAAGGAGCGTATGGTTTGGTCTAAGCGCAGATGGCATTAATCCTTTTGGGGAGCAGAGCAGCAACCATAGCACCTGGCCTGTGACTCTATGTTTGTATAACCTTCCTCCTTGGTTGTGCATGAAGCGGAAGTTCATTATGATGCCAGTGCTCATCCAAGGCCCTAAGCAACCCGGCAACGACATTGATGTGTACCTAAGGCCATTAGTTGAAGAACTCTTACAACTGTGGAATGGAACAGGTGTACGTGCATGGGATGAGCACATGGGGGAAGAATTTGACCTAAAGGCGTTGCTGTTCGTGACCATCAATGATTGGCCTGCTCTCAGTAACCTTTCAGGACAGACAAACAAGGGATATTGCGGATGCACGCACTGTTTGGATGATACCGACAGTATATATTTGAATAGTTGTAAGAAGAATGTGTACCTGGGACATCGTTGATTTCTTCCGAGCAGGCATCCCGTAAGAAAGAAAGGCAAGCATTTCAAAGGTGAGGCGGATCACCGGACGAAGCCTCGCCACCGTACTGGTGCTGATGTACATGATATGGTCAAGGATTTGAAGGTGATATTTGGAAAGGGTCCTGGCGGACAACCTGTTCCGAAAGACGCGGACGAACGCGCACCCATGTGGAAGAAGAAATCTATATTTTGGGACCTGCCATATTGGAAAGACCTAGAGGTCCGCTCCGCAATCGACGTGATGCACGTGACGAAGAATCTTTGCGTGACCCTGCTTGGCTTCTTGGGCGTGTATGGGAAGACAAAAGATACACCTGAGGCACGGGAGGACCAGCAACGTATGCACGGAGAAGACGGCATACATCAGGGTCATGCAAGCTACACTCTTACCAAAGAAGAGAAGGAAATCTTCTTTGAATGCCTGCTCAGTATTAAGGTACCGTCTGGCTTCTCGTCGAATATAAAGGGAATAATAAACATGGCAGAGAAAAAGTTCCAGAACCTAAAGTCTCATGACTGCCACGTGACTATGACGCAACTGCTTCCGGTTGCATTGAGGGGGCTTCTACCGGAAAACGTTCGATTAGCCATTGTGAAGCTATGTGCATTTCTCAATGCAATCTCTCAGAAGGTAATCGATCCAGAAATCATACCAAGGTTACAGAATGATTTGGTGCAATGTCTTGTCAGTTTTGAGTTGGTGTTCCCACCATCCTTCTTCAACATCATGACGCACGTCCTAGTTCACCTATGCAAAGAGATTAATGTTTTGGGTCCTGTATTTCTACACAATATGTTCCCCTTTGAGAGGTTCATGGGAGTCTTAAAGAAATATGTTGATAACCGTGCTAGGCCAGAAGGAAGCATCTCCAAGGGCCATCAAAATGAGGAGGTCATTGAGTTTTGTATTGACTTTATTCCTGACCTTAAGCCGATTGGTGTTCCTGAATCGCGGCATAAGGGTAGACTGGATGGAAAAGGCACGCTAGGAGGGGAACAAATAATATGTATGGACGGACATTCTCTCACTGAAGCACACTACACAGTTCTACAGAATTCCACCTTGGTGGCTCCGTATATGGATGAACACAAGAATTTGCTACGCTCCAAACACCCGGAGCGGTCTGATGACTGGATTACACGTGAACAAACCAGGAGTTTCGCCAACTGGTTGCAGACACGTACCATGCATGACACCTCTATTGAAGATGACCTGTACTTGCTGTCCCAGTTACCATCTTCGAATATAATGACTTTCAAAGGGTACGAGATAAATGGTAATACATTTTACACGATCGCCCAAGATAAGAAGAGCACCAACCAAAATAGTGGTGTCCGCTTTGATGCAGAAACCAAGACGGGAATATGGTTATATACAGGACATATGGGAACTTGACTATCGACGTGGTTTAAAGGTCCCTTTGTTTCGGTGAAAATGGGTCAATATGACACGAGGCGGGGTAACGGAAGACCCGCAGTACGGAATGACAACAGTGGATCTCAACAATCTTGCGTATGCAGACGAACCATTCGTCCTAGCCAATGATGTGGCACAGGTTTTCTATGTGAAGGACATGTCTACCAAGCCAAGAAAAAGAAAAGATAAGGAAGCGAATGCATCGTACGATGAGCCAAAGCGGCACATAGTTCTTTCTGGGAAGAGAAACATCATGGGAGTGGATGACAAGACAGACAAGTCAGAAGATTATGAAAAGTTTGATGAAATTTCTCCATTCACAGTGAATATTGACCCGAGCATCCCGTTAAATGATGAAGATTTTCCATGGTTACGGCACAAAGGGACACACGCGAAGAAAAAGTTTCACACCCAAAGATCTGGGATGTGATCGGCTTCACTATCATCACTTTCTTCTGTGTTTCACACCCAGGAGGGAATGTCTGTAATAGTTAGGGTAGTTATGTCTTTTGGCATTTGAAACGCAAAGAAATTTTATGTGCAAACAAATTCTTTTCATGCATTTACTGATTTTTTTTCCAGCTAAATGACCCTGAAATTGAAAAGCAATTCAAATGAACTCAGAAAAGGTTGAAAGTTGGCATGGTATCATAATTTCATACAGATAGCATGTGCAAGAAAGTAGAGAGGGTTACGGCAAAAACTGGATGCACTTCGTGTACAAAATGGACAATCTCTTTCGAAGTATCAGGGTTTCCGACGAAAACTGAACTGTTACAAAGGCATTTCATTTTTTAAATAACCTAAACATTACTAAATTGAATCTAATGATAAAACACACTAATATTAAACATAAGAAAAAAGAATCACTGAAAAAACTTTTTTCAAAGTTAAGTTATTCACAAACTAGTGATTCACACAAATTTGAAATAATTCAAAATTTAAACTATTCAAATTTGAAATCTACCGGCACTAACAGAAAGTTTGTAATTTTTTGTACCTAAAGCAAAAATATTCACAAAGAAACACTAAATACAGCAAAAAACAACTCAAAAGTAAATAAAACAAAAAAATAAAGAAAAAAAATAAAGCAAAAAAAAATTAAGAAAAAAAAAGCCCGCCTACTGGGCCAAAGCGGCCTGCATACGACTAGGGACACAACCTTTCGTTGGGCCAGGATACAGGCCCGCGAAGGCCCAGTAGGACCACTAGGCGAAGAGGACAGGTAGGCCCAGTAGGCCTGGTTAGGAGAGGAGCTCGAGAGAGCTACCGCACTGGGGCTTATAAACCAGTGCGGTAGCCCCTCGACTAACGAGGTGGGACTAAACTTGTCGCACCGCACCTGCGCCAGCGCACCCCCTATAGTACCGGGTCGTGGCACAAACCGGTACTAAAGGGGGGGCCTTTAGTACCGGTTTGTCCCACCACCCGGTACTAAAGAGGGTCGCTTCTCGCCGCTTGGCCTGGCCAAAACAGGCCTTTAGTACCGGTTGGTGGCTCCAACCGGTACTAAAGGTGCCTTCTATATATACAACAGCTACGAAAATTTCAGTTTCCCTCTCTGTTCGTTCCTCTATTCCGTCGTCTTCGTCGCCGCCGCCGCCGCCCTCGATCGTCTCCGACGTCGTCGCTCGTCTCCGTCGCCGCCCCCGTCCCCATCGCCGCCCCCGTCCCTGTCGCCGCCCTCGTCTCTGTCGCCGCCCCGGGCCCGTCCCCGTCCCCGTCGCACCGTCCCCGTCCCCGTCGCGCCGTCCCCGCCGTCGCCGCCCCGGCCGTCGCCTCTCCGTCGACTCTCCTCGCCGTCGCCTCGCCTCGCCGTAGCCTCGCCGTCGCCGTCGCCCGCTGTGAGCCCTCCAGCCCCGAACCCGTACACACACACACAAGCATGTTTAATTAGTTTAGATAATTAGTCTTTAATTAGTTTAGATTATTTAGATTATTAGTTTGTATGTTTAATTAGTTTAGATAATTAGTGTTTAATTAGTACACACACACACGTACTTTGTATGTTTAATTAGTTTAGATTATTTAGATTATTATTTTTTCACTATTATATATGTATGAATGCATGTTAGATGGATATAATTAGTGCTTAATCAGTTAGAAATTAGTGTTATATAGAAATGTTAGAAATTAGTGTTATATAGAAATGTTAGAAATGTTAGAAATTTTAGTGTTATTTAGATTATTTAGATTAGCATAATTAGTGTTATATAGAAATGTTAGAAATTTTAGTTATCAAAATCCAATCATTAAAAAAATGTTACTTTTTGCGGGCCTATAGCTAGTATTTGTTCTCGACGATGCCCGGCCCGCATCCTCGCCGTCGACCCGTCCGCGATGACGTCCAGCCGACCGATGTCCGGGACTGGGCTCCGCCGGGCTGGCACTGGAAGGTGCTGCTTGGAGGGGCGCGCCGCTTGATGAGGAACCCGGCCGCGGGTCCCGTCGTCGACCCTGATCTCGTTTGGTGGCGTTCGCGTGGGCCAGTTTCGGTGCGGAGGGACCCGGCCCCACCGGAGGTGGTACGTCGCCGTGTCAGGGAGGAGGACGAGCACGTCCATCGCTACATGGTTGCGTTAGAGGGCGGCAGGTTCTCCAATACATGGCAGTATCTTCGGGGATCCCACTTCAGCTATGATCCTGTGAGGGTTCCTTCTCTTTGGGTGTCCACCGCCCGCGCCGGAGGAACCGCGAGTGTCCTAGATTCTTCTGTAGTATTCGATCTTTATTAGCTAATAGCCAGTGATGTACTATTCAATATTATATATTATTCGAGACGATGTATTCGAGATTATATCTATTATTCTAGACGATGTATTCGAGATTATATCTATTATTCGAGACGATGTAATTTGAATACTAAATTGTTTTATATTTCTTTTGGATTAGTTAAACAAAAGCTATGGCAGACAATGCCGACAGAGAGGGAGAACAGACCATGTTCGATATGATACGCGGGCCAGATGATAATCAAAATGAAGAAGATTATGACGGCTCCGAATTTCTAAACAACACCGGAGAGGGTGATATGATATTCGATCGCGACGACGAAATTGATGAAGTCATGAACTACGATTATGACGATGACGAAGAACATGTTGATCCTGAAACAACAAACACCGGCAAGGTATATATATTTATATAAGCAGGCATCTGGTGATCATCACATGTTTTAAATGACTTGAAGATATATTAACGAATCGATCTTTGTTCTTTCAGCCATCCGGATCGAGCAAATCTTCAGGCAAAATGATGAAACGATGCCCGAACAAAAAGTTGAAGCCGGGCGTAAAGTACAATATCGAGGCATGCGGCCCTACTGGCAAACCATTAGCGCCTAAGAAGATTGCGGACAAGTTCGTTCGTCAGTGCGGAGTTCTTGTGAAGGACCAACTCCCGATCAAACTTCAAGAATGGAGAGAGCCAGCAAAGCCACGTCCAGATGTTACTTTTGTTGACAAGAATCAAAAAGATCTGCTTTGGGATACTCTCATGGAACATTTCACCCTACCAGATCATTTCACAGAAGCAGATGTGCAGAAAGTCAAGGAGGCTGCTCTTAGGATGATGGCGATTGCATTCAAGAACTACAAGAATCGTGAATGGAACAAGTACGTCAAGGGAGGAAGGAAGACTCCAGTATTCAAGGGAACACTGGAGAGCCAACGTGATCATTGGGACGATTTCGTGAAATTCAAGGATTTGGAATTAGCTAAGGAACGGTCGAGAATAAACAAGAAGAATGCCGAAAAAAAGGATAAGTTCCATAAGCTGGGGCCAGGTGGCTATGTGGTGGCAATGCCTAAGTGGGATAAGTCTGAGAAAGAGATGGAGGATGTAGGTGTCACTCCGGCTACTAAGAGCTGGCCCCCCAGGGTCAGGACTTGGTTCTATGTGCATGGGGGGGAGTTGGACCTGGAGACAGGCAATGTTTCGACGAGGGCAAGTCTGAAGGGAGCCGATGATGCGATACTTGTTGCAATAGAAGAGGCACGAATGGGGGTGTTCCAGCCCAACAGAGAGAACGACGAGCTTACGCGTGCCCTGGGAAATCCTGAACACCCGGGAAGAACACGAGGCAAGGGCGCTATGCCGTGGTATGAGGGGTTTTCAGAACCCGTGCGAGAAAGAAGATTGCGGAGGAGAAGAAGAGGAAGATGGAGGAGGAGCAGAGGAAGCGGGACTATGAACGCCTTCAAGGCCTAGAAGCAAGTCAAGCGGAATTGGCAGTCAAATTCCAGCGGCAGCAGGAGCAGATCGACTCACTTACCCATCAAAGGGGGTCTCAGCAGCTGCAGCAGCTAGCGGATGATCCAACATTGGATAGCACCGGCCCATCCATGCCAAGAAGCAGCTTGGGTTCCGTCCCGGACGACGCAATGCTGGGTAGATACCCCGTGGATGACATCACGAAGAACACTAACTGCGAGCTACACGTCAAAATGAAGAACATATCCATGAAGGTGGCGGACGGCTGTGCTTTCACAAATCCCCTCGAGGCAACCTTCCATTGAAACCCGATTCCAGCGGGCTATGCTCGTGTCTTGGTTGATGAAGTGGTGGACCCACCATATTCGGGGCTACAGCTTGACATTGCTGGAGGTGACGGCGAGCACTTTCTCGGAGAGGCCAAACGTCGTATCATCCTATGGAAAAAGGATTGCATCATCTTTCGAAGGCCACCGACACCGCGTCAGCCGAGTCCTCGTCGAATTCCGCCACCGAGTCAGCAGACTCCCGCTCCTGCAAGTCCACCAAGTCCGGCAAAGTGTCAGGCCACTCCTCCTCCTCCAAGTCCGGCAAAGTGTCAGGACAATCCTCCTCCTCCAAGTCCGTCACAGCGTCAGACGTCCACTCCTCCTCCAAGTCCGGCACAACCTCAGGCCACTCCTCCTCGTCCAACTCAGCCCCGTCAGCCTTCTCCGCTGCCTCAACAATCGTAGAAGAGACGCCCCACAGCTATGGTGCATAGCGGTACGAATCGAGGTAGTACAGGAAGTACAGGCGGAGGCAAGCGATATAAATATGGTCCAAGCCTCAAGCCTCTTCCGCAGAGGTCTTATGACAGGTCCGAGGAGGAAATAACAGCCATATCGAAGGCCGAGGTGGAAGCCCATTTTGCACCGAAACCGCCACCGCCGCCAAGGGAGAAAGTGCCTGAGGAAACGATTGACCACTTCATTCATATGGCTCAACCACCAGCTCCCAAGCCTGTTAACACAGACTATGAGCGCCACATCAGGAAGTTAAATCGAGCACTTCTACAAAGGGAGGCGAGCACATCTACATCGGGATCGAGCAAACAAGAAGCAGCTGCCAAAAAATGCGGGAAAACCATTCCCCGGCTGGGAGAACAGGCGGCGCAATCGATCCCCTCGCTTGTTGTGCCAACAACAGGTGACAGTACGCGCGCCCAATATTATTGTGGGCAAACAGTGCACGTTCCCAAGGTGGGCAATCTGGTAATAACTGAGGAGCATATAATGCAGGCTGAAGTTCTCAACATCACTGTTGGACAACTCCTCGAGATCGAGCCCATGCCTTTGCTTAGAGAGGATGAAGTAAAACGGAAATATGTCCGGGGCCAACCTTTGGTCGCGCTAGACAAGGTCAAGAACCTCCCAACGAGAATGTATGAATTGCATCAATGGTACATGAACATTTCCAAGATTTCAGATCGATTGTCCCTCATGGTGAATGTCAAGCAGGACCATTACTACCATGAGAAAGCTGTGTCCGTTGAGTATTTAGAACTGTTTCAGTTATACAATCAAGACGCACTCGACAAATCTATCGTCAGTTGCTATTGTCTGTAAGTGATTTCTTTCTATAATTTAAGTCTCAAGCTAGCTGTAGTGATCCTTTTGATCAATCATTACCTGTAATTATCCTCACTTTATTCTTTTCTGTGGTATTATGCAGGATGAAGATATATGAAATGAGAAAAGGTGGACGCTTTGGCATTGGGTTCATTGACCCAAACACCGTTAATGAATACACCTGGAAGATAAATGAACGTCAGCAAAAGTACATAGAGGACAGCATGCTAGAGTTCTTGAAGCGCCTCAAATACAATGAAGATATACTACTTCCTTACAACTTCCAGTGAGTCACACTATCTTGTACTACAAATTCTCTGTTTTTGCCTACTAGCTAGCTACATGTTTTTGCTTACATATGCCCGCTTAATTAAGACATGCAAACGTGTGTGCATGCAGATATCACTGGGTCTTGTCTATCATTAAAGTTGATGCCGGAACAATTGAAGTACTGGACTCACTAATGTCAGAAAAAACTGACTATAACATCTTGTATGGGATAGTCAGCAGGTAATTTCAATCATTATTAACTATATATCTCGGCCTATTTAGTTCGTCATTTCATGATATGAACTATTTAATAACCCCTTTATTCATTTTCTTTGTTGGCGGGCAGGGCTTGGGCAAGGTTCATCGCCGTCACGCCCGGCGAATGGAAAACAAAGCTTAAATGGTTTTGACCCAATGTAAGCAATTAAGTAGTACTAGCTAGCTAGCTAGCTACCATCTCTTTAATTATCATGCTTGATTAATTTTTATCTAATCAAATTCCATTCTCGTAAAGGCCCTGATGCAGGCGCAGGGGACTGATCTGTGTGCATTCTGCGTTTGCGAGAACATTCGCATGATGGCGTCCGAAAGGAGCAGATCTCAATGACAGGAATGGGTACGCTTGTCGGAACACTATTCATAATTTTTACACCATTATCGATATCTAGTCACACAACTAATACACATGCATATTGATCTCCTTAATAATTCAAAGAGGTGCGGGAGAAGCTCATAGAAACGGAGCGCGTAGAAGCACTTCAAGAGGAAATAGCGGGATTTTTGCTCGACCAGGTCATAAATCCGAAGGGAGAATTCTATTACCCGCTACCGCCCCCATGAAAACCACTTCCAATTGTCATCGTGCTCCAAAGGCACCAATTAGGCTAATGCCACTGGCTCCGAAGGCAACATTCATATGTAGGAGAAATTGTATATAGCTATACATGTGTGTATGTGTGAATTAATTAATATGGTGGTTTGTGAGACATTGATGATATATATATGCATGATTGGTTCTACTAGAAATTCTATATATATATATATATATATATATATATATATATATGCATAACGTGTACAATGTGTAGTATCGTAAAATACCAGCAAACGAAAAAGAATTAAAATGGAAACACAAAATTAAATGAAAAAGAAATCATAAAACTAAAAAACCCCCAAAGCTTATAGTACCGGTTGGTATTACCAACCGGTACTAAAGGGCTCTAGGCCCCCGGAGCTGGCTCGTGCCACGTGGTTGCCCTTTAGCACTGGTTCGTGCTGAACCGGTACTAAAGGATGAGGGCCTTTAGTGACCACAATTTAGTGCTGGTTATGTAACCGGCACTACAGGGCCTTACGAACCGGTGCTAATGCCCGGTTCTGTACTAGTGTGGCTCTACAGCCCTCACCCCCTGGCCTTGACCCATGGCATCGCGACCTGTCATACCAGCGGCGGCTGACCTCGCTCGAGGGCCGGGATCTGAGGACGTAGAGCATGAAAGAAAGTGCGGGGAAGAGGGGAGAAGCTCACGAGGACCTGGCCCAGCGACACCCCAGCTGCCGGCGCCCAGGCCCGGCACCTCGCCAAAGAACAACTCCAACCTCACGAGATAAGTCACGCCCCTGGAAAAGCTAAATCAACGCGACGCTAAACCGTCACCTAGTGCAGCTCTGTCACGGTGATGTTGCCTTCCTTTCTTGCCCAACGGAGGCTGCTTGAGCGCTAAAGGAGACCTCCTGAGCATCGCGCCTCGGGGGCTCTTACTGGACCTTGGGCCGCTCACATCCTGGCCTTGACCACGGCATCGCGACCTGGCATACCAGCAACGGCCGAAGCCTTCCTGGGGACCGGGACGTGTCGGCGTAGAACACCAAGCCCTCATGAGGATAGAAAGGGGGAGCCGGGACGAGACAGGACAAGCATCTCGCATCGCTCCATAATAAGGATAATATTCACAAAAGACATGGCAGACGCTTTACATACCCCCGCGGGGTTATTCTTCGATTCCTCACAGGGAACAAAAGGTGCTAATCCTAAGGAATGCTAACTACGCGTGCCTCCATAGGAGACACCATCATCAACAGTGGGCCGCCAAGCGCCGGCGCCAACCCCATCCAGATCAGTGGCGTCGGCGGCCCGATGCAGCTGCCCTGCTCCGAGCGCGACGCGAGCTCGGGGGCTCGTAGCTGTCATCGCTCGTCTCCGAAGTCACGAGAAGCTCGGGAGAGTCGCTGGACCTTCCGGCTGCTCCGCTGCTACTAGAGGATCTGCTAAGGAAGCAGTTGGCAGGCCTAGCCCTCGCCACTTCGACGCCCCGGCCGCCTTCCTTAGGGCAGCACTCTAGTCGGTGTCCTTCCGTGTCGAAGACCTTGAAGAACATCAAGGAGGCGCCATCGTATTCAAGATGAATTACGAGGGCACCCCCTGTTCGGCAGACCCGGGCAATCTCGCCCCAGCCCCGGGTCATGTAGACCTTGCCCGGAGCGACAACCTCGACCTCCGCTCCGGTTGCAAGGGTACTGCAGTCAGCATGCTGTAGCCAGAGCTCAAGAGGCCCCCTCGGCGGCATCTCAAAGGCGAAGGAGGGAGGAAGGCGAATCCAAGAGCTTGGAGGCATGGCGGTGTGAAGCACAAGCTCGCGAGAAGAGCCCTCGGCATGGACCCCAGGGGCGACGACGCGCACCGCCGTGACTCGTCGGTGTCGCCGGCGGCGCAGGCGATGCCGCTCGGCATCTTCTTCTCTAGGGCCCTTAGCCCCGGCGTACAAGGGCAGCGGAAACCCAGGCGGCGGCCGCTCGTACCAAGGCCTCGACGTCTCCTGCCACGCGACCACGTCACGGCGGTCGGGGACAGGCCGTTTCTTTGGCGGAAGCGGGTCGGGACCCTCTCGGGAGGCCTTCCCTTTCTCTTCCGCTGAGAACCGGCGGATCGGCGCCATTGGCATGAAATGGAGCAAGGGCAAGGAAGAAAGTGTGAAGCAGAAAGAGATGGACTGTGGGGGCTCTCGCCCATCCGTACTTATAGTCCAGGGGAGGCCAATCGTCGGCCTCCACGATCGTAGGTAATCATGACTCGTTTCTGCATGCAGGGACTAGTCAAGTCGAGAAGTTGCCAAGGCAGCGTGGGGAAGCAGAGGCCCCCACGTCCAATCAACCGCCACGTGGCGCCCAAGGTCACAGACTGATGGGGCCCACGGCGCTCTGCACTTGCCCCTTCGCTTCTCTGCTAAGCCAAGTCCGAGCGCGCCTTGGGCCCGGGGGCTACTGTCAGCGTTATGGGAATGGGGGTCCCAAACTTGCCTGTCTACGGCCTGCGGCGTGGCTCGTGTGGTGGCCTAGTACGGCCCATCTTCATCAGCACAAAACTCAAGACCCTCACGAGGGGCCAAGCCTCGTAGGGCGGACGATGCAAGGCTTCCTCAGGAGAGGCCTCACCAGGCAGGCTCGCGAGGAGGCGGACAGCTCAAGGCAAGGGTACCTCGCGAGGTGCTCGTGATGCAAGCCATGACGATCGAGACCAGCCGGGCGCCAGGCGGTCGCCGGCCTGCGTAGTGTCCTTGTTTCCTCTTTGGTGCCAAGGGGGCAAGCACAGGCGTGGAGTACGGAGGCATTTGGCAAAGGTTACCATTCCAGTGCAACGAGACCAAGACCAGCAGAGCGGGAGGATGGAGGTCACTGTGGAGCCCAAGACGGCGTCATCACCTATGCCTTTGGCAGTCGAAGACCAACTTTAGTCAGGATAACTTGTACTAGATGTTCCCCTTCAAAATGGCCGTTGCTGGCCCCTTCCCGCACAATATTTGGGAAGAGGACCAGGGCCTCTATAAATAGGGCTACTCACCACAGTAGAAGCAGATCCAGAATATCGTCGAGATACGGGAAGATCCACCCCAAGTAGAACACCACATCAGCTCAAGAACACCTCTCGCGAGGCAGTTCTTCCTTTGTACTGTTCATCATCTGCCCCTGAGGCAATCCACCACACCACACACTGGAGTAGGGTATTACACCACAACGATGGCCGGAACCAGTATAAATCTTGTGTCCCTCGTGTTGTTCATCGTTTAGCTTAGATTATCGTGAAGCGATCAGACGTAGATAGGTAGGGGGAAGATCTTTGCGTGCACCCCAGAGTTCGAACCTTAAGGGTCTGACGGAACCCAACATCCAACAGTCTCCAACGTATCTATAATTTTGATAGTTCCATGCTATTATATTACCCGTTTAGGATGTTTATGGGCTTTACTTTACACATTTATATCATTTTTCGGACTAACCTACTAACCGGAGGCCCAGCCCGAATTGTTGTTCTTTTGCCTATTTCAGTGTTTCGAAGAAAAGGAATATCTAACGGAGTCCAAATAGAATGAAACCTTCGGGGGCGATCCTTTTGGAACAAACGTGATCCAGAGCACTTGGAGTGGAAGTCAAGAAACAAGGGAGGCGGCCACAAGGGTGCCCAGCGCGCCCCCTAGGGCTGGGCACGCCCCCCACCCTCGTGGGCCCCTCGAGCGTCCACCGACCTACTTCTTCCTCCTATATATACCCATGTACCCCGGAAACATCAGAAGCGACCACGAAAAACTATTTCCACCGCTGTAACCTTCTGTATCCACGAGATCCCATCTTGGAGCCTTCGCCAGCGCTCCGCCGGAGGGCGAATCGATCATGGAGGGCCTCTACATCAACTCCAAGGCCTCTCCGATGAGTTGTGAGTAGTTTACCACAGAGCTTCGGGTCCATAGTTATTGGCTAGATGGCTTCTTCTCTCTCTTTGAATCTCAATACCATGTTCTCCACGATTTTCTTGGAGATCTATTCGATGTAACTCTTTTTGCGGTGTGTTTGTCGAGATCCGATGAATTGTCGGTTTATGATCAAGTTTATCTATGAGAAATATTTGAATCTCCTCTGAATTCTTTTATGTGTGATTAAGTTATCTTTGCAAGTCTCTTAGAATTATCAGTTTCTTTTGGCCTACTAGATTGATCTTTCTTTCAATGGGAGAAGTGCTTAGCTTTGGGTTCAATCTTGCGGTGTCCTTTCCCAGTGACAACAGGGGCAGCAAGGCACGTATTGTATTGTTGTCATCGAGGATAAAAAGATGGGGTTTATATCATATTGCATGAGTTTAACCCTCTACATCATGTCATCTTTCTTAATGCGTTACTTTGTTCTTTATGAACTTAATACTCTAGATGCATGTTGGATAGCGGTCGATGTGTGGAGTAATAGTAGTAGATGCAGGCAGGAGTCGGTCTACTTGTCACGGACGTGATGCCTATGTACATGATCATGCCTAGATAATCACATAATTATTCTCTTTTCTATCAATTGGTTGACAGTAATTTGTTCACCCACCGTAATACTTATGATATCTTGAGATAAGCCACCAGTGAAACCTATGGCCCCCGGGTCTATCTCTCATCATATAAGCTTTCAATCTACTTTTATTTGCATCTTTACTCTTCCTATCTATATTATAAAATACCAAAAATATTTATCTTATCATATTATCTCTATCAGATCTTACTTTCGCAAGTGGCCTTGAAGGGATTGACAACCCCTTTATTGCGTTGGCTGCGAGTTCTTGTTTGTTTGTGTAGGTGCGTGGGACTTTTGAGGACCCTCCTACTGGATTGATACTTTGGTTCTCAAAAACTGAGGGAAATACTTACGCTACTATTGCTGCATCACCCTTTCCTCTTCAAGGAAAACCAACACAAGCTCAAGACGTAGCAAGAAGGATTTCTGGCACCGTTGCCGGGGAGGTCTTCGCTCAAGTCAAGACATACCAAGTACCCATCACAAACTCATCTCCCTCGAATTTACATTATTTTCCATTTGCCTCTCGTTTTCCTCTCCCCCACTACACCCTTGCCGTTTTATTTTCCCTATCTTTTCCAATCTCCTCTCTATTTCGCTTGCATTTTTGTTTGCTTGTGTGTTGGATTACTTGTCGTGATGGCACAAGATAATACCAAATTGTGTGATTTTTCCAATACCAATAATAATGATTTCCTTAGTACTCCGATTTCTCCTCTTAATGATGTTGAGTCTTGTGAAATCAATGCTGCTTTGCTGAATCTTGTTATGAAAGATCAATTCCCCGGCCTTCCTAGTGAAGATGTCGCTACCCATCTAAACAACTTTGTTGATTTGTGTGAGATGCAAAAGAAGAAAGACACGGATAATGATATTGTTGAATTCAAGTTATTTCCGTTTTCAGTTAGAGGTCGTGCTAAAGTTTGGTTTTCGTCTTTGCCTAAGAATAGTATTGATTCATGGAATAACTGCAAAGATGCTTTTATCTCTAAGTATTTCCCTCCCGCTAAGATCATCTCTCTTAGGAACGATATTATGAATTTTAAACAACTTGATCATGAGCATGTTTCCCAATCTTGGGAAAGAATGAAATTGATGATTCGCAATTGCCCTACTCATGGTTTGAATTTATGGATGATCATACAAAATTTTTATGCCAGATTGAATTTTGCTTCTAGAAATCTTTTAGATTCGGCCACGGGAGGCACTTTCTCGAAATCACCTTAGGAGAAGGTACTAAACTCCTTGATAATATTATGGCTAATTATTCTCAATGGCACACCGAAAGATCTACTAGTAAAAAAGTGCATGCTATAGAAGAAATTAATGTTTTGAGTGGAAAGATGGATGAACTTATGAAATTGTTTGCTACTAAGAGTGCTTCTATTGATCCCAATGATATGCCTTTTTCTACTTTGATTGAGAATAATAATGAATCTATGGATGTGAATTTTGTTGGTAGGAATAATTTTGGTAACAACGCTTATAGAGGAAACTTTAATCCTAGACCGTTCCCTAGTAATTCCTCTAATAATTATGGAAATTCCTACAATAATTCTTATGGTAATTTTAATAAGATTCCCTCTGATTTTGAGAATAGTGTTAAAGAATTTATGATCTCTCAAAAGAATTTTAATTCCTTGCTAGAAGAAAAATTGCTTAAAGTTGATGATTTGGCTAGGAACGTTGATAGACTTTCGCTTGATGTTGATTCTTTGAACTTAGATCTACTCCTCCTAATAATGATATCAATGAGTCTCTCAAAGCTATTCCATTGATTAGTGCAAGGAAAGAACCGCTAGATTGCGTGCTAAGAAAGATTGCTTTGTAAAGGCGTGTTCTTCTAGTTTCCATGAAAATAATGATTAAGATCTAAAAGTTATTGATGTGTCCCCTATTAAATCTTTGTTTTGCAATATGAATCTTAATAATGATGGGACTGGATATGAGTCAACTTTAGTTAAAAGGTGTCCCAATGATTCGGAGTTTTTAGATCTTGATGCTAAATTTGTTAAGAGTGGGATTGGAGAGGTCAAGACTTTAAATACCATTGAACCCACTATCTTGGATTTCAAGGAATTTAATTATGATAATTGTTCTTTAGAAGGTTGTATTTCCTTGTTGTAATCCGTGTTGAATTCTCCTCATGCTTATAGTCAAAATAAAGGTTTTACCAAACATATTGTTGATGCCTTGATGCAATCTTATGATGAAAAACTTAATTTGGAAGTTTCTATACCTAGAAAACTTTATGATGAGTGGGAACCTACTATAACTATTGAAATTAAAGATCATGAGTATTATGCTTAGTGTGATTTGGGTGCTAGTGTTTCCACGATTCCGAAAACTTTATGTGATATTCTAGGTTTCCATGATCTTGATGATTGCTCTTTAAATTTGCACCTTGCGGATTACACCATTAAAAAGCCAATGGGAAGGATCAATGATGTTCTTATTGTTGCAAATAGGAATCTGGTGCCTGTAGATTTTATCGTTCTTGATATAGATTGCAATCTTTCATGTCCTATTATTCTTGGTAGACCTTTCCTTAGAACGATTGGTGCGATTATTGATATGAAGGAAGGGAATATTAGATTCCAATTTCCATTAAGGAAAGGCATGGAGCACTTTCCAAGAAAGAAAGTCAAATTACCTTATCAATCTATCATGCGAGCTACTTATGAATTGAGTGTCAAAGATAGCACTACTTAGATCTATCCTCGCTTTTATGCCTAGCTAGGGGCGTTAAACGATAGCGCTAGTTGGGATGCAACCCAATTTTATTTTAGTTTTTTGTGTTTGCTTATAGTAATAAATTTTTCATCTACCTTCTGTTTAGATGTGTTTTCATGTTTTAATTAGTGTTTGTGCCAAGTAGAACCTATAGGATAACCGATGGTGATAGTTAATTTGATTCTGCTGAAAAACAGAAACTTTGCACGCACGAAAATAATTTTAGTAATTCACAGAAAAGTGCTTTTGAGTTTATTATTTTTGCAGTAGATCAAAAGACAAATTTCCCAGGACTTGCTATTTTGGTAGGAGTTTTAGAGTTCCATAAGTATTCGAGAGTTCCAGATTTCTACAGACTGTTCTGTTTTTGACAGATTCTGCTTTTCGTGTGTTGTTTGCTTATTTCAATGCATCTATGGCTAGTATGTAATGGTATGAACCATAGAGAAGTTGGAATACAATAGGTTTAACACAAATATAAATAAAGAATGAGTTCATTACAGTACCTTATGTGGTGGTTTTTCTTCCTTTCACTAACGGAGCTTATGAGATTTCCTCTTGAGTTTTGTGTTGTGAAGTTTTCAAGTTTTGGCTAAAGATTTGATGGACTATGGAATAAGGAGTGGCAAGAGCCTAAGCTTGGGGATGCCCAAGGCACCCCAATATATTCAATAATAGCCAAAATCCTAAGCTTGGGGATGCCCCAGAAGGCATCCCCTTTTTCGTCTTCCTTCATCGGTAACTTTACTTGGAGCTATATTTTTATTCGCCACATGATATGTGTTTTGCTTGGAGTGTCTTGTATGATATTAGTCTTTGCTTTACCACAATCATCCTTGCTGTACACACCTTTTGGGAGAAAGCCACTTGATTGGAATTTATTAGAATACTCTATGTGCTTCACTTATATCTTTTGAGCTAGATAGTTTTTGCTCTAGTGCTTCACTTATATCTTTTAGAGCACGGCGGTGGCTTAATTTTGTAGAAATTGTTAATCTCTCATGCTTCACTTATATTATTTTGAGAGTCTCTTATAACAGCATGGTATTTGCTATGGTTATAAAATTGGTCCTAGAATGATGGGCATCCAAGTTGGGTATAATAAAAACTATCATAGGAAGTGAATTGGATGCTATGATCAATTTGATACTTGATAATTGTTTTGAGATATGGAGGTAGCGATATTAGAGTCATGCTAGTTGGGTGATTATGCATTTAAAGAATGCTTGTGTTGAAGTTAGCAAGTCCCATAGCATGCACGTATGGTAAAAGTTGTGTAACAAATTTGAAACTTGAGGTGTTCTTAGATTGTGCATCTTTATGCGTGGCGGTCGGGGACGAGCGATGGTCTTTTCCTACCAATCTATCCCCTAAGAAGCATGCATGTAGTGCTTAGTTTTTGATGACTTGTAGATTTTTGCAATAAGTACATGATTTCTTTATGACTAATGTTGAGTCCATGGATTATATGCACTCTCATCCTTCCATCATTGCTAGCCTCTTCGGTACCGTGCATTGCCCTTTCTCACCTTGAGAGTTGGTGCAAACTTCGCCGGTGCATCCAAACCCTGTGATATGATATGCTCTATCACACATAAACCTCCTTATATCTTCCTCAAAACAGCCACCATACCTACCTGGCATTTCCATAGCCATTCCGAGATATATTGCCATGCAACTTTCCACCGTTCCGTTCATCATCATGACACACATTATCATTGTCATATTGCCTTGCATGATCATGTAGTTGACATCGTATTTATGGAAAAGCCACCATGCATAATTTTTCATACATGTCACTCTTGATTCATTGCCCATCCCGGTACACCGTCGGAGGCATTCATATAGAGTCATATATTGTTCTAGTTTTGGGTTGTAATTCATGAGTTGTAAATAAATAGAAGTGTGATGATCATCATTATTAGAGCATTGTCCCCAAATAAAAAAAGAAATGACAAAAAAAGGCCAAAGAAAAAAGGCCAAAAGAAAAAAAAAGAAAGGCCAAAAGAAAAAAAGAAAAAATAAAAGAATAAAAAAGAAAAAAAAAAGAAAAAACGGGGCAATGTTACTATCCTTTTCCACACTTGTGCTTCAAAGTAGCACCATGTTCTTCATATAGAGAGTCTCATATGTTGTCACTTTCATATACTAGTGGGAATTTTTCATTATAGAACTTCGTTTGTATATTCCTACGATGGGCTTCCTCAAAATGCCCTAGGTCTTCGTGAGCAAGCAAGTTGGATGCACACCCACTAGTTTCTTTTGTTGAGATTTCGTACATTTATAGCTCTAGTGCATCTGTTGCATGGCAATCCCTACTCCTCATGTTGACATCAATTGATGGGCATCTCCATAGCCCATTGATTATCCTCGTCAATGTGAGACTTTCTTTTTTTCTGTCTTCTCCACATAACCTCCATCATCATATTCTATTCCACCCATAGTGCTATATCCATGGCTCACGCTCATGTATTGCGTGAAAGTTGAAAAAGTTTGAGATTATTTAAATACGAAACAATTGCTTGGCTTTTCATCGGGGGTGTGCAAGATGGGAGCATTTTGGTGTGACGAAAATGAAGCATAGCCTAACTATATGATTTTCTAAGGATGAACTATCTTTAGCCATGTTATTTTGAGAAGACATGATTACCTTGATTAGTATGCTTGAAGTGTTACTAATTCTTATGTCAATATGAACTTTTATTTTGAATCATTTGGATCTGAACATTCATGCCACAATAAAGAAAATTACATTGAGAATTATGCTAGGTAGCATTCCACATCAAAAATTCTGTTTTTATCATTTACCTACTCGAGGACGAACAGGAATTAAGCTTGGGGATGCTTGATACGTCTCCAACGTATCTATAATTCTTTATTGTCCCATGCTATTATATTACCCGTTTTTATGTTTATGGGCTTTACTGTACACATTTATATCATTTTTGGGACTAACCTACTAACCAGAGGCCCAACCCGAATTGCTTTTTTTGCCTATTTCAGTGTTTCGAAGAAAAGGAATATCAAACAGAGTCCAAATGGAATGAAACCTTCAGGGGCGATCTTTTTGGAACTAACGTGATCCAGAGGACTTGGAGGAGAAGTCTAGAAACAAGGGAGGCGGCCACTAGGGCTAGGCGCGCCCCCCACCCTCGTGGCCCCCTCGAGCATCCACCGACCTACTTCTTCCTCCTATATATACCCATGTACCCCGAAAACATTAGAAGCGACCACGAAAAACTATTTCCACCGCTGTAACCTTCTGTATCCGCGAGATCCCATCTTGGAGCCTTCTCCAGCACTCCGCCAGAAGGGGAACCGATCACGAAGGGCCTCTGCATCAACTCCAAGGCCTCTCCGATGAGTTGTGAGTAGTTTACCACAGACCTTCGGGTCCATAGTTATTAGCTAGATGGCTTCTACTCTCTCTTTGAATCTCAATACCATGTTCTCCTCGATCTTCTTGGAGATCTATTTGATGTAACTCTTTTTGCGGTGTGTTTGTCGAGATCCAGTGAATTGTGGGTTTATGATCAAGTTTATCTATGAGAAATATTTGAATCTCCTCTGAACTCTTTTATGTGTGATTAAGTTATCTTTGCAAGTCTCTTCGAATTATCAGTTTGGTTTGGCCTACTAGATTGATCTTTCTTGCAATGGGAGAAGTGCTTAGCTTTGGGTTTAATCTTGCGGTGTCCTTTCCTAGTGACATCCGGGGCAGAAAGGCACGTATTGTATTGTTGCCATCGAGGATAAAAAGATGGGGTTTATATCATATTGCATGAGTTTATCCCTCTACATCATGTCATCGTTCTTAATGCATTACTCTGTTCTTTATGAACTTAATACTGTAGATGCATGCTGGATAGCGATCGATGTGTGGAGTAATAGTAGTAGATGCAGGCAGGAGTCGGTCTACTTGTCACGGACGTGATGCCTATATACATGATCATGCCTAGATAATCTCATAATTATTCGCTTTTCTATCAATTGCTCGACAGTAATTTGTTCACCCATCATAATACTTATGCTATCTTGAGAGAAGCCACTAGTGAAACCTATGGCCCCCGGGTCTATCTCTTATCATATAAGCTTTCAATCTACTTTTATTTGCATCTTTACTATTCCTATCTATATTATAAAATACCAAAAATATTTATCTTATCATATTATCTCTATCAGATCTCACTTTTGCAAGTGGCCTTGAAGGGATTGGCAACCTGTTTATTGCATTGGTTGCGAGTTCTTGTTTGTTTGTCTAGGTGCGTGGGACTTTTGAGGAGCCTCCTACTAGATTGGTACCTTAGTTCTCAAAAACTGAGGGAAATACTTACGGTACTATTGCTGCATCACCCTTTCCTCTTCAAGGAAAACCAACGCAAGCTCAAGATGTAGAACCTTCCACCATGGATCCAAACCCATCGATGACATCCTCGAGTGCCTCGACGACCTGTGGGAGCAAACCGGCAGGGCTCTCCTTCGGGGTCATCATTGTCCCCTGTGGATCGCTCCGAAAGAGTGCCTGCCGAGCCTTGTGATACCTTGCCTCAAGGGACATGAGGGTGCTGCGTTCCATGGCGCCCCCCCCCCTTAGCCTCCGCAAGGGACACCTGGGCAACTTTCGCCTCCTCCTTCAACTTCTTCAGGCGGTCGCACTACATGGCCTGATCATGGGCTGCCTGCTTCAGCCCGGCGTCGCGATTGACGACGGTGGTCTCCTGGGCCTTCAGCATCTCCTCTTTCTGCTTGAGCTGGCTGGCTTGGGCGGCTAACTGATCCTTGAGGGCCTTCAGCTCGGCCTCCACTACGTGGCACCGCTCCTGGACGTCCATGGCCTCCATCCGCGCCAAGTCACGCTCGGCAGCGGCTACACCGGCCACCTTCCGGGCCTCCTCCGTGAAACTCCAGGCCCCGAACAGATGCGTCAGCCAGGAGCCACCCCGAGATCAGCTCTAGGCACCCCAATGTTGTGCGCCGGTCCAGGCCTCAAAGATCACCTTGGAGCTGGATCAGCGCGGTTCGGACCTCCTCCAGGGTTCCGGTGGTTTCTGGAGCACCATGGCCCAACGACGTGGTGGGTGGAAGAAGAGATGCTCTCGGCACCAAGACTGGTGGAGCTGCGGCAGCAGGAAGGACGGGGTTCCGGAGGCCTTGCAACCTCAGTTGTCGCATCGGGGACGGGTGCCGCTGGAGTCAGCCCTGCCGCGGACGCCGGCTCCTCCCAAGGCTGGGCCTCTGAGCTCCGAGAAAACGACGCTTCTGCTGGAGACATAGGAGCCGTAGCGCCCCTTTGTGCCGAAGCCACGGCAGCAACCATGACATGCTCGACCACGGCGACCTCAGCGCTCTCCTTCTTCTTCTTTGTCGAAAACTACGGCCTTACATCAAACGAAGATACTAAGCATTGCATTGAGATTCAGGAGCAAGGCCAAGAAAGAACACTTACTAGTATGAGGCGACGTAGCTCCTCCTCGGGCTCATCAGCGGAGGCTTCACCGGTGCAGCTGGAGCTGTGCTCTTGGGAGCAGGGGAGCGCGCGGTCGGTGCCATGTGGGATGGTAATGGCGAAGGAGGAGTGCTGCCTGGGGCAATCAGCGCAGACCTGCCCCTCCTCCCGGCCGCTCGTTTCGGTTTCTTCGAGGAGGCCACCCCGGATCTCGTGGTAACCCTGGCAGGACGAGCCAGCTCCATGGCCGGATGCGCGTCCTCGTCGTCGTCATGGAAGAAGTTGCGGAGGAGGTCTCTGTGCCTCGGGGCAGAGGATTCCCCCTCCACCTCCTCCTCCTTGATGGCTTCGAAGGAATGGTCGCCGGAGGACAGATTCACCAAGCAGGCGGCCAGCAGGGGAGGCCCCTTCGACACGAGCCCGAGCTCATTGAAGACAGGCATGGTGGCGACGATCTTCTCCATGTCTTCTTGATGGTACAGCGGGAGGCAATCATTTGGAGGGACGCTCGGGTCCTTCCCAGTCAAGGAAAGCAGCACCTTGCTCAACTCCTCGTCAGGCAGGCTGTCCTCACGCAGCCGAATTTTGTTGTCGATACCCTCAAGCTTCCACAAGGGGCGGGAGTGATCCTGGAGCGGCTCCAGGCGCTGCGTCAGGAACTCCTTGATGATCATGGCCCCCATCTGCTTTTCGGCCTTCAGGTCAGCCTTCATCTTCCTCATAGCGGCCTCAACTAGGGGTCGGTGATCTTATCAGAAAACCACCCCTTCTTGGAGGTCGGGAGCTCAGTCGGCAGCTCTAGCTGGTCGTGGGAGCACTTAGCGTCCATAAGGACCCAGTTTTCCGGACATCCTCCACCTTCCTCCAGGCACGAGAAATCGTGTTGCTGCCACAGGCCGCGATGAAGCCAACGCACCCTACGGGCTGGTGGCGTGTCAAGCGGAGGTAGAAGAAGTTCCGGGGCATGGCGATGGAGGGCATCACTCCCACGAAGGCCTCGCAGTAGAAGGCGAAGATGGACAAGAGGAGGATAGAATTGGGATGGATGTGGAGCGCGTGGAGGCCATAATGCTAGAGAACGACATAGAAGAAGCGGGAGAAGGGAGGAATCAACCCCGAATAGACGATGTGCAGGAAGAAGGGATAAAAGGTACTGTTCGCGGGCTCCGACACGGCGGAGGCAACCCAGAGCGCTATCTTCCCCATTCGCTAGCATCGCTCGCCATAAGGAGAAACACAGTCTAGAGCTTCTCCTCGGCGACGGAGGGCGTGATCAATGCCAGCTTGAACCAGGCGGGGCCGATAGCTAGGGCTTGAGCCTTGGATTTCTTGGCGGCCATCGGGCGAAAGCTTGGTGGGGAGGATCAGCAGATCTGGAGGATTTCTTTGGCGTTGGGAGAAGGGGATGTGGAGCAAGACAAAGGAAAGGCAATGAAGGCACGGCGGCAGGTGGCAGCCCCTTTTTGTCAGACGGAAATGGTTGCCGAGGCAGCATGGGGAAGTGGAGACGCCCACGTCCAATCAATTGCCATGCATCGGTCAAGGCCGCAGACAGTTAGGGCCCGCGGTGCTCGGCACTTGGCCTTTGGCTTCGCCTGGAAGCCATGTCCGAGCGCGCCTTTGTCCCGGGGGCTACTTTCGGCGTTCTGGATATGGGGGTACCTAGAGTTGCCTACATGTGGCCCACTGCGTGTCTCCAATGACGGCCTGGTACAGCCTGCATTCAGCATCGAAAAACTCAAGACCCTCGTGAGGGGCCAAGCCTCGCGATGCGGACGACACCAAGACCTCCAAGGGGATCAGCCTCCTCAGGATGGCTCCCAAGGGGCGGAGACTTCTATGCAAGGTGCACCTCACGAGGCTCAGCTGACGTGAGCCATGACGACCAAGGCCAGGCGGGCGCCAGCAGGTGCAGATTACCAGTTCCCTCTTTCGTGCAAAGGAGGCAAGCAGTAGGGGCGGAGTCTCGAGGAATCATCCAAAGCTTTCCATTCTGGTGCAACAAGACCAAGACCGCCTGAACGGCAGGACGGAGGTCATTTCCAAGCCCATCGCAGCGTCACGACCACAGACTTTTCGCAGGCGAAGACCATTTTAGTCAGGATAGGATGTACTTCCTGTCCTCCTTCAAATCCGGTCGTTGTGGGATCCCTTCCCGCCAACATTTGGGAAGAGGACCAAGGCCACTATAAATAGGACTTAGCCACCAACATAGAAGGGGGGTCAAATCGGGGAGAAAAGGGGGAGCATAGGCATCGGACCCTTTCTCACCCGACCACCACATCTACTCACCGGACCGAAGAGCACCTTACCTCCTGAGGCTTATTCATCCACTATACTAGTTCATCCTCAGCCCCTCGACGTAATCCACCAAAACACTGGAGTAGGGTATTACACCGCAAGGTGGCCTGAACCAGGATAAACTGTTGTGTCTCTCTGTCCCTTTGAGCTCGACGGGCTAGGCTTAGAGGATCGCAAGTAGGCTGGCTGGGTAGGTTGAGATATCCGCATGCACCCCAAAGTTCGAACCTATCAAGGGTTTGCAGAACCTGAAATCCAACAAAGATTATAACTAACCATGTCGACAATAACTCTTAATAGTTATATTAACTCATATCGATGAGATAATCAACTAGCAAGCAATAATAAGATATCTCAAACAGCAGCATGTTCTCAAAACAACCATGATATAATATGACAATAGTGCTATCTTGCTAGCCCTTTCTGAGACTGCAAAACCTAAATGCAGGGCACCTCGAAAGTTCAAGCAGCGACTAAACATTGTAATTCTTGGTAAGAAAGATCCAGTCATGATGCTCCCAGCATTAGCTATACACAATGCATCGGCATGACAGCAATGCTCTCAGGTTCAGGCGCTTATTTGAGAAGGTGATGACACACCATAAACGTAAATAGATAGTCCCTTCTTAGAGGGAAGCAGTAATTTGGAGAGGTGCCAGAGCTCAAGTTTTTACAACAGATGTAAATGAAATTTTGAGACATGCACACTTCTTGTTTACTTCGCGACCATCAGTTATCGATATCTTCCATGCTAAACAAATTAGTAGCGGTTCCCAAGTAGTAAAGTGAAGGTTTTTGCTCCATAGGAGTTTTGTTTGATTATTGATAAATTCCTTTTGCAATTTGGGACTAGGAAACCCTATTACCACTCTTTTCTCGTGCAGTGGTGAGTGAATAAACACCCAACCTGAGAATAACCCGCTTAGCATGGAAGATACCAACTACCTCATGTCGCTCTGTGAACAATCCAGGCACACAAAAAGGATATTTATTTGAAGTTTTTAGAGGTGGCACATGCAAATTTACTTAGGACGGCAGGGTAATAACACATATAGGTAGGTATAGTGGACTCATCTGGAATAACTTGGGTTTCAGGTTTTTGATGTACAAGCAGAATTCCCACTTAGTACAGACGAAGGCTAGCAAATAGGTTGAGAAGCGGCTAACTAGAGAGCAACAACGGTCATGAACGTGCATTATGCATAAGTAACATCGGATACTAGCATGACTAGGATATGAACACCATGAACATAAATAGCATAGAGGCTATGTTGGTTTTGATTCAACTACATGCATGAACATGTGCCAAGTCAAGCCACTCGAACATCTAGAGGAGGATACCATATCATCATACTACATCACAATCATTTTAACGCAATGTTGACATCCAAGATAAATCATTATCCACTCCTAGCTACTTATGCATGGCATGAGAAAATATAATCTCTAATTGTCATTGCAAACATGTTTGATCATAATTGGCTGAACTGTGGATACTAGGTTAAACATATTTACAAAAATAGAACAAGTCGAGTTCATACCCGTTTCTCTCTGCCACGGCCAGTTCATCAAATATCGTCATTATTGCCTTTCACATGCACGACCAAACGATTTGAAATAATAATAGTGTAAGAGTGTCGTGACTAAGCTAGAATCTACAAACATTTTATTCAAAAGGAGAAGACAAGGTAATATGGGATCTTTGTCAGATCAACAGTAATGCAAACGAGAGCCACTCAACATTTTCATCATGGTCTTCTCGGTATGACTCAATAAATAGAAAATAAATTCATAGAAACACACTGAAATATTTTTGGAGTTTTTGGTTTTTCAAAAAGAAGCAAATGAAAAGACAAAAGCAAAAACAAGAAAAACTAATGGGAAAGCTCACAACAAGTAAAAGAAGAATAAGGAATTTTTTTGGGGTTTTCTTTTTAGTGCAAGAAACATGTTTTTGGATTTTCTCAAAGTTTTTCAAACACATAAGAAGAAAGCGAGAAAATAAATTTAACATGGATAATACAATGAAAAAGTGTGAACACCAACAACTTGAATGAAATGTGTGAACATGAATGTAATGTCGGTGGAAACACGTACTCCCCCAAGCTTAGGCTTTTGGCCTAACTTGGTAATCAGCAGTCGTAGAAACCGTGAGGTCCAATGTTGAAGTGCTTGGGAGTAGGATCCTGAGGGTCCCACTACTAAGGCTCCTCATGTGCTGCAGCCAGGTTGTTCTAATAAGCGACAATGTCCTCATGCATAATCCTGTATCCGCCCTGGCAACATGATCAAATAAAGCAGGTGCAGGCAGTGGAATAATATCATGAGTTTTTACACTGAAAACTAAGTCGTAAGGAATATCAATGTCAGGGTAATCCGTAGCAATAAACTGGTGGTCTTCCATAGCCGATCGATCTAGGTAAACCCTGGGGAAAGGATGATCATGCTGGCGTATTTGCATGTTCAAGTGAGTTGCCAAGCGAGTAGCGTAAATGCCCCCATGTATTTTACCCTTAGATCTGTTAAGGTGAAGGCGACGTGCCACAATATCTCCCAAGCTATAAGTGTTGTTGCCATAAAGTGTGTGACGCAAAACAACAAAGTCTGGGGCTCTAAGTGCACCTACCTTCTCTCTAGCAATTAAGCATTTTGCAATAAATATAGCAAAATAATGTACAATAGGAAAATGCAAGCTAGCAACGGTGGTACACGATACTCCTCTCTCATCCCCCACCGCCAGATTATGGTAAAAACCTTCAAACACCGCAGGCCTAGGCTCTACCAAATCACCATCAGAAGGAAGCATCCATATGTCACAAAATTCAGTAAGTGGTATCTGGTGGTTTTCAGCATATAAATTAAATTACACCTCAGGGGGATTATTCCTAGAATGGAAATGGAAGTTTTCCACAAAGGAATTTGTGAGGAGATGATACTGTTCGCATTTAGCTGCGATGAAGTCGATGAGGCCGCCATTAGTAGCATGTTGTGTGAACTCTTGAAGGATTCCAGCCCCTTCCATGAACGGATTATGTGGCCACTCGCACGGCCGTAACTCCGCCAACCTTCGGGTATGGAGATCATTGTCAGATGAATCCCCAATAACCCCCTTGGAGTTCTTCTTGGAATCGAACTTCCTAAAGAAACTCATCTTTTTCCTATGAACAAAATTCCAAAAAAATTTAGTCCACAAAATTTTTCTCAACAAAACTTCACATAAAACAAAAACTACTCATAGGGATGTATAGAGGCTATAGCAAGTATTCGAACTAGTTAGAACTCTAAGAATTCAACATGAAAGCTCTGCTACAGCAACACCAAGAGTAGCTAATTATTCAAAATATAAACCACTAAAACAAAAACTAATTGGACACATGGAGGAGTCACATACCAAGCAACAATGCCCCGAAACAGTTTCGGAAACAGAGCTTTGAGCAAAGAGATCGAAATCCACGGTTTCGGGAGCAAGAACACAAGAGAGAGTGAGAGAGAGAGAGAGAGAGAGAGCAATGGTGATTTTTTCTGGAGGAATATGGTGATGCGGGAAGAAGAAGTAAGTGAGGGGGCCCACTTGGGGACCACAACCCACCAGGGCGTGCCGGGGGGTCCTGGGGCGCCCAGGTGGGTTGTTCCCACCTGGTGCACCTCCTTTGATATTATTTGCACCAGGAATTCAGAAATATTCAGAAAAAATCATATTAAATTTTCTAGGCATTCTGAGAACTTTTATTTTTGGGTCATTTTTTATTGCACGAAAAAATCAGAAAACAGACAAAGCATGGCATTTTTTTGACTAATAATAACAGAAAACAAAAGGTAGGGACAGAGGTTAGTGCTCACTAAATTCATCAACTTCATACCTCTAAAAATTGATCCATGAATAAGGTTGATCAAGTCTTATTAACAACCACTTTCAATTAGCATGAAAACGAAGAACTTTCGTAAATCACTAAGTTACCTCAACGGGGATATGAATGTCCCCAACAATAGGCATTTCATATTTCTTTTTAACAGTAGGTAGAGGTAGATGGAAACTTTCAATAGTGATTGTCAGAGATTTTTCAATAACATTAATACCATTCACTTGGAATTGTATCTTTGGAAAGTGCACCGTATGCTCATTACCATTGATATGAAAAGTGACCTTGCTTTTATAGCAATCAATAACTGCTCCTGCAGTATTCAAGAAGGAATACCAAGTACAATAGACATGTTGTCGTCCTCGGGCATCTCAAGTATAACAAAGTCAGTCAAAATAGTAACATTAGCAACAACAACGGGCACATCCTCTCAAATACCGATAGGTATGGCACTTGATTTGTCACCCATTTGCAAAGATATTTCAGCAGGTGTGAGTTTATGCAAATCAAGTCTTTTATATAAAGATAAGGGCATAACACTAACACCAGCTCCCAAATCACATAAAGCAGTTTTCACGTAATTCCTTTTAAGGGAGCAAGGTATAGTTGGTATTCCCGGATCTCCAAGTTTTTTAGGTACTCCATCTTTAAGAGTATAATTAGCAAGCATAGTGGAGATTTCAGCTTACAGTATTTTTCTCTTATTAGTGATGATGTCTTTCATGTACTTTGCATAAGGAGGCATTTTTAAGATATCAGTCAAGCGAGTACGCAAAAAGACTGGCCTAATCATTTCAGCAAAGGGTTCAAATTCTTCATCATCTTTATTTTTGGTTGACTTAGGTGGAAAGGGCATAGGCTTTTGGACCCATTGTTCTCTTTCCTTACTGTGTTTTTTGGCCACAAAGTCTCTTTTGTCATATAGTTTATTCTTGGGTTGTGGGTTATCAAGATCAACAACTGGTTCTATGTCAACATCATTGTCTGGTTCTTTATTATTTGTTTGAGTGTCCTCATGAACCTCATCATTGTATTTTTCATTATCAGAAGTTGATTGTTCACTACCAGATTGAGTTTCAGCATTAGAGATAGAAACTTCATTATTATTATCAGGAGGTTTCTCTATTTCAGTTTCACTAGAGGTATGCATAGTCCTATTATTTTCCTTCTTCTTTTTCTTCTTAGAAGGACTAGGTGCATCAGTGTGAATTCCTTGAGAGTCTTGTTCAATTCTCTTTGGGTGTCCCTCAGGATAAAGTGGTTCTTGAGTCATTTTACCTCCTCTAGTTGCTACTCTAACAGCAAAGGCACTTATATTATTGTTCATTTCATGAAGCAACTCTCTTTGAGATTTAGCAACTTGTTCTAATTGAGTTTTAACCATAGAGGCATGCTTTCCCACACCTCTAACATCATTTGAGATTCTAAATAACAAGTCACTTAAGCAAGCAATCATATCAGAGTTGTATTTCCAACCGTTTCATAACATTTGCATTGAAGTGATCTTGCTTTTTAATGTAATTATCAAACTCATAAAGGCATTGGCTAGGATATTTATTATGGGGATCATCACTATCATTGAATTTCATTAAATATTTTACCTCTACCACCTTAGGTGGTGGTGGTGCTTCAAGCCCATGTATTTCTTCAATAGGTGGTAAATTTTTAACATCCTCGGCTTTAATACCTTTTTCCTTCATAGATTTCTTTGCCTCGTGCATATCTTTAGGACTGAGATATAAGATACCCCTCTTCTTCGAAGTGGGTTTAATCGGTGTTTCAGGAGGAGTCCAATCATAATAATTTTTCAATATGTTATTCAACAATTCTTCAGCTTGCCCAATAGTTTGTTCCCTGAAAACACAACTAGCACAACTATCTAGGAAATCCCTAGAAGCATCGGTCAGTCCATTATAGAAGATATCAAGTATTTCATTTTTCTTAAGAGGATGATCAGGCAAAGCATTAAGCAATTGGAGAAGCTTCCCCCAAGCCTGTGGGACACTCTCTTCTTCAACTTGCACAAAGTTAAATATTTCCTGCAAGGCAGCTTGTTTCTTATGAGCAGGGAAATATTTATCAGAGAAATAATAAATCCTATCTTGGGGACTACACACACAACTAGGAGCAAGAGTATTGTACCAAGCTTTAGCATCACCCTTTGATGAGAACGGAAATAACTTGAGAATATAATAATAGCGAATATTCTCATCATGAGTAAAAAGGGTGTCTATATCATTTAATTTAGTAAGATGTGCCACAACAGTTTTAGTTTCATAACCATGGAAAGGATCAGATTCAACCAGAGTGATTAACTCTGGGTCGACAGAGAATTCATAATCCTTATCATCAATAAAGATAGGTGAAGTAGCAAACTTAGGATCACATTTCATTTTAGCATTCAGAGATCTTTCCTTATATTTGCATAATAATTTCTCTAGATCATCTCTATCCTTACAAGCAAGAATATCTCTAGTTGCCTCCTCACTCATAGCATAACCTTCCGGTACCTTTGGCAAATTCATATCTAGGAGGGCTTGTTCTAGTAGGAGTTTCAAGATTTTCAGTTTCAAGCTCATCATCAGTTTCAATAATATCATGCTGTTTTACTCTAGCAATTTGTTCATCAAGAAATTCACCTAGTGGCACATCATCATCAAGCAAGGTACTAGCATCATCATGAGTGACATTCATAGCAGAAGTAGCATCATCAACAACTCATGACATATCAGAATTAATAGCATGTGGTGGTGTTGCAAGTTTATTTATAACAGAAGGTGAATCTAAAGCAGAGCTGGATGGCAGTTCCTTACCTCCCCTCGTCTTACAGGAAAAAAAATTAGTCTTAGCATCCTTCAGATTCTTCATAATGATAATATGATAATAATCCCAAGTGACTCAACAAATATAGCTATGCTCCCCGGCAACGGCGCCAGAAAAAGGTCTTGATAACCCACAAGTATATGGGCAACAATTTTCGAGGGTAAAGTATTCAACCCAAATTTATAGATTCGATACAAGGGGAGCAAAAGAATATTTGCAAGTATTAGCAGCTGAGTTGTCAATTCAACCACACCTGGAGATTAATTATCTGTAGCGAAGTAATATGATAGTTTTGATAATAGTAGCAGTAGCAATAGTAACGGTAACAGTGATAGCAGTGATTTTGTAGTAGTAATGTTAGCAGCAGCAACAGTAGTAACTTAGGAAGAACAATATAAGTAAATTTGTAGGCATTGGATCGGTGATTTGTTGGATGATATTCATCATAAACAGTCATAACCAGCGAGCCAACGAAGGAATTACTCTCTCCCGGTGGGGAGCATCATGGAATTGGCGATGGAGAATATCATCCAATGAATCACCGATCCAATGCCTATGAATTTACCTTATATTGTTCTTGCTAAGTTACTATTGCTGCTACTGTTATCGTTACTGCTCATGCAGGTCTACAAAGAAATACTCCCGCATCATCGGAGAGGCACCAATGGACATGATGAACCCCTCCATGATGGTGTCTAGATTGGATCTGGTGTTTCTGGAACTTGCGGAGGCTAGAATTGATTTCGTCGACTCCCCTAGTGTTTCTGGAATAATGGGGGTATTTATAGAGCAAAGATGCGGTGCGGGAGGCCATTGAGGTGGCTATAACCCACCTAGGCGTACCTGGGCTCCCAGGTGCGCCCTGGAGGGTTGTGCCCCCCTCGAGGCACCCCTCTGGTACTTCTTCGACCCATCTTGTGTCTTCTAGTCCAGAAAAAATCCGCAAAAAGTTTCGCTGCGTTTGGACTCCGTTTGGTATTGATTTCCTATGATGTAAAAACCGAGCAGAAAGCAGCAACTGGCACTGGGCACTATGTCAATAGATTAGTACCCACAAAATGATATAAAATGATTGCAAAACATCCAAGAATGATAATATAACAGCATGGAACAATCAAAAATTATAGATATGTTTGAGACGTATCAGCAGGGTGTATGGCCTCCCTGGGGTGCTTCATCTCCAAGTTCGGCGAGCGAGCCTTGCCATTCTTCAAGCTCATGAAGAGGTCCGGTCCCTTCGAGTGGACCCCCGAGGCTGATGTAGCCTTTGAAGAGCTCAAGAGGTACATCACGAACCCACCTATCATCGTCGCCTTGCGCCCTCGCGAGCCCTTGCTACTTTACTTGGTGGCCACCCCAGACGGCCTACGCACTCCTGTCAGTGTCCTGGGAACTAGGGTACCCAGACATGCCTGCCTGCAGCCCACGACGTAGCACCCTCAATGGCCCGTCTCCTAGACCACCAAGACAGGACCCTTGGGAGGGGCCAGGCCTCGCGAGGCAGACGACACCAAGACCTCCTGAGGTAGCGGCCTCCCCAGGAGCTGAGATTTCTATGCAGGTACCCCAACTTATGAGGCATAGGTGATGTGAGCCATGATGACCAAGGCTAGGTGCATGGAGAGGAGATAGTTTCCTCATTGGTGCTAAGGAGGGAAGGACATGCGTCGGTTCCCGAGGAATATCCCAAAGGTTTCCATTCTAGTGCCAGAAGACCAAGACCACAGGCTCGGCAAGATGAAGGTCATCACCGAGCCCACCACTGCACCACGACCAGAAGCCTTGGAGGCTAAGACTACTTTCGCCAGCATTAGATGTACTACTTGTCCCCTTTCAAATCGGCCGTTGTGAGATCCCTTCCCACCTAAGTTTTCAGGAGAGGGCCAAGGCTACTATAAATATAGGTTAGCCACCACCATAGAGACAGATTGGATCCTTTCCACCCTCACCAACATAGCCCTTGCGAGGCTGTTCATCCACTGTACTAGTTCATCCTAAGCCCCTTGTGAGGCGAATCCACCACAAAGTGGGCTAGTCTTGGTTGTTGCATCATGTTTAAATTTTGCTTAAACTTGAAATGGGGATGTTCAAACCCTAGAACCAAATGAAATGCAACTAGGATCAAAATAAAAATATTATCAATGAACCCAAAATGCCCTTCATAGAAGTTCATGATTTTTGAATTGGTCTAGAACCTCTGCCAAAAATGGTGCACACTTTTCTAGGTCATTAATGGATTTTTGAATTAACTCATATTGTATTTGAATTGGAGCTATTAATTCCTATAAAATATTTGGTAGCTCCAAATATTCTGAAACTTACTGAGGGCCTCTGAAACAATTCAGTTACTGCCCACAAATATTTTCAGGATTTATAAAAATGATTTGGTTTATAAACTAAATCAAAATAGAGCAAATAAATAGAAAAACAAAAATAAAAGAGAGAGAGGACTTAACTAGCTTACCTGCAACCCACATGTGCGGCCCAGCACTATAGCTAGCCCAGCCAAACTCCTCCCCTGTCTTATACCTCGTGCCAATAGGCACGAGGGCGTGTGCCCGCGGCGCGCACGCACGCGCCCGGCTGATACATCTTTGTCGTATCTATAATTTTTGATTGTTCCATGCCAATATTATTCAACTTTCATATACTTTTGGCAACTTTTTACACTATTTTTTTGGGACTAACATATTGATCCAGTGCCTAGTGCCAGTTCCTGTATGTTGCATGTTTTACGTTTCGCAGAAACCCAATATCAAACGGATTCCAAACGAGATAAAAATGGACGGAGAATTATTTTGAAATATTTGTGATTTTTGGGAGGAAGAATCAACGCTAGACGGTGCCTGAGGTTGCCACGAGGGTGGCCCACGACACCACTCCAGGTGGGCGCGCCCCACCCTCGTGGGCCCCTCATAAGGCAGTTGGTGCTCTACTTTGGCCACAAGAAAAGCTAATTTTTGAAAAAATATCTGGGCAAAAGTTTCAGATATAAAAGAAACGGTGCCAGGGCAGAATCTGAGAACGCAGAAACAGAGAGAGACAGAGAGATAGATCCAATCTCGGAGGGGCTCGTGCCCCTCCCAAGCCATGGGAGGCAAGGACCAGAGGGGAAACCCTGCTCCCATCTAGGGAGAAGATCAAGGAAGAAGAAGAAGAAGGCGGCTCTCTCCCCCTTGCTTCCGGTGGCGCCGGAACACCGCCGGGGGCCATCATCATCACCGCGATCTTCACCAACACCTCCGCCATCTTCACCAACATCTCCATCACCTTCCCCCATCTATATTCAGCGATCCACTCTCCCGCAACCCGCTGTACCCTCTACTTGAACATGGTGCTTTTCTCTTCATATTATTATCCAATGATGTGTTGCCATCCTATGATGCCTGAGTAGATTTTCGTTGTCCTATCGGTGATTGATGAAATTCTAAGATTGGTTTGAGTTGCATGTTTTTATTATAGGTGCTGTCCTATGGTGCTCTCCGTGTCATGCAAGCGTGAGGGATCCCCTCTATAGGGCTTGCAATATGTTCATGATTTGCTTATGGTGGGTGGCGTGAGTGACAGAAGCACAGACCCGAGTAAGAAGGTTGTTTGCGTATGGGATAAAGGGGACTTGATGCTTTAATGCTATGGTTGGGTTTTACCTTAATGATCTTTAGTAGTTGCGGATGCTTACTAGAGTTCCAATCATAAGTGCATATGATCCAAGAAGAGAAAGTATGTTAGCTTATGCCTCTCCCTCAAATAAAATTGCAATAGTGATTACCGGTCTACTAACATAGTAAATTGCTTAGGGGCCATTTCACAACTCCTACCACCACTTTTCCACACTCTCTATATTTACTTTATTGCTTCTTTATCTAAACAGCCCCTACTTTTTATTTACGTGCCCTTCATTATCTTGCAAACCTATCCAACAACACCTACAAAGTACTTCTAGTTTCATACTTGTTCTAGGTAAAGCGAGCACTAAGCATGCGTAGAGTCGTATCAGTGGCACATAGGACTTGAGAGAATATTTGTTCTACCTTTAGCTCCGCGTTGAGTTCGACACTCTTACTTATCGAAAGAGGCTACAATTATCCCCTATACTTGTGGGTTATCAAGACCTTTTTCTGGCGCCGTTGCCGGGGAGTCATGGCGTGGAGTGAATATTCTCGTGTGTGCTTGTTTGCTTTATCACTAAGTGATTTTTATTTGCTGTTCTTAGTTGTTCTCTATATTTAGTTATGGATATGGAACACGAAATACCAAAACAATTAGGTGTAGTTGCTACTCATGGAGATGGGAACCTCCTAAAACCCTCGATGCTCGCTATGTGAAAGAAATTATGTACTAATTTGATAATCCTGAGAAAACCCCATTCAATTATGTTATGGGAGACATGTTGGATCAACGTGAATACTTTAGGGATTATCGCTTCACACAAAAAGGGAAACTATTATGGGATCAAATTTATATGTTGTATTGGTATGCTAGGCAAATATGCTTGAGATATGATTATACTTGTTGCTCTAGGATGAAGGCTCCACACCTTCCCTTTTCATACAAATTCAATGATAATAAAACCTTAGCTTCTTATGCTAACGGTATCTATGATTACTATGATGTGGAACAAATAGAAGAATTCGTTGCTTTTATGGGTGATTATGAGATTGAATCTATGTTTAAAGAGTTTGATGATTTTGATGATTCAGTTTATAGACCTGAAGATTTTGCTATACTTAGATATTGCTATGAAAATTATGAATACAACTCCAATATTGATGCATTTATTGAGAAAGTCTCCGCTATCTAAGAAGAGACTAATATTTTGCAGGAAGCTATGGAAGAAGAAATTGATGAAACTGTGAGCTTATTGGATGAAAAAGATGATGAGGAGAGTGAAGAACAAAAGGAGAAAGAGCGGATTAGCTACCCGTGCCCACCTTCTAATGAGAGTAACTCTTCAACTCATACATTGTTTAATTTCCCTTCATTCTTACCGAAGGATGATTTCTATGGTGATTGTTATGATCCCGTTGATTCTCTTGAAATATCCCTTTTTGATGATGCTTGCTATGATTGTGGCCAAGATGTCAATATGATTTATGCTTATGGATATGAACTTGCTATAGTTCCTTATGTTAAACCTAAAATTGTTGCTATTGCACCCACGCATGATAGTCCTATTATCTTTGTGAATTCTCCCTACTACACTATATCGGAGAAGTTTGTGCTTATTAAGAATTATATTGATGGGTTGCGTTTTACTACTACACATGATGATTTTAATAGATATAATATGCATGTGCTTGCTGCTCCTACTTGCAATTATTATGAGAGAGGAACTATATCTCCACCTCTCTATGTTTCCAATATGATAAAATTGCAAGAAACTGCTTATACTATGCATTGGCCTTTACTATGTGTGCATCAATTGTTCTTTTATGACATACCGATGCATAGGAAGAGAGCTAGACTTTGTTGTTGCATGATATATGTTACTTTGTGCTCACTACTAAATTGCAAATCATTGTTAATTAAAATCGGCTTTGATATACCTTGGGATCCGGGTGGATTCATTACTTCAGCACTATATGCCTAGCTTAATGGCTTTAAAGAAAGCGCTGCCAGGGAGACAACCCGGAAGTTTTAGAGAGTCATTTATTTCTGTTGAGTTCTTTTATATAGTTTAAAAACAAAAAAATAAAGAGGGGAACCCAAAACTTTTCAAAAAGGAAAGTGAAAGTGAGAGAGACAAGCATTGTTAAAGTGGGAGAGCTCCTTGAACTTTGTTCATGCTCAGGGAAACTTTGTGAATCTTGATTACAGAAACTTTTCATCAAAAATAATTATCCCCTTGTACAATTCCATTGTATTATAAATTAATGTGCTAAGGTTTGCCTTTAGGATGTTTACAATGCTTGTTGGTTTGTATCGTGCAGGACAGAAACTTTGGCTGTAGTGCGCGATCTTAATTTTTTTGTTGGAACATCAAATGGTTCTGATTCTTTTTGCACTATCTTGATATACAATTTTTTTATTTTTCCTAATTTTGGTAGAATTGTTGGGGTACCAGAAGTATGGTGGATGTTCAGATTGCTACATACTGTTATGTTTTTGACAGATTCTGTTTTTTGATGCATAGTTTGCTTGTTTTGATGAAACTATCAATTTCTATCAGTGGATTAAGCCATGGAAAAGCTATATTACAGTAGACACAATGTAAAAATAAAATATGAATTGGTTTGCAACAGTACCTAGAGTAGTGATTTGCTTTATTATACTAACGGATCTTACCGAGTTTTCTGTTGAAGTTTTGTGTGGATGAAGTGTTTGATCGAGGAGGTCTCGATATGAGGAAAAGGAAGAGAGGCAAGATCTCAAGCATGGGGATGCCCAAGGCACCCCAAGTAAATATTCAAGGAGACTCAAGCATCTAAGCTTGGGGATGCCCCGGAAGGCATCCCCTCTTTCTTCAACAAGTATCGGTATGTTTTCGGCTTCGTTTCGTTCATGCGATATGTGCAAGTCTTGGAGCGTCTTTTGCATTTAGTTTTCACTTTTCCTTTATTCACCATGCTGGTATGAGATTGTCCTTGGTTGATTTATAAAATTCTCATTGCACTTCACTTAAATCTTTTGAGTATGGCTTTATAGAATGCTTCATGTGCTTCACTTATATCATTTGAAGTCTGGATTGCATGTTTCTCTTCACATAGAAAACCACCATTTGTAGAATGCTCTTTTGCTTCACTTATATTTGTTAGAGCATGGGCATAGCTTTTGTATAAAGAATTAAACACTCTTTCTTCACTTATATCAATTTAGAGAGATGACAGGAATTGGTCATTCACATGGTTAGTCATAAAATCCTACATAAACTTGTTGATCGCTGAATATGATATGTTTGATTCCTTGCAACAGTTTTGCGATATAAAGATGGCGATATTAGAGTCATGCTAGTAGGTAGTTCTGGATTGTAGAAACACTTGTGTTGAGGTTTGCAAGTCTCACAGCATGCACGTATGGTAACCGTCGTGTGACAAATTTGAAGCATGGGGTGTTTCTTTGATTGTCTTCCTTATGAATAGCGGTCGGGGACGAGCGATGATCTTTTCCTACCAATCTATCCCCCTAGGGGCATGCATAGTAATACTTTGCTTCGAGGGCTAATAAACTTTTGCAATAAGTATATGAGTTCTTTATGACTAATGTGAGTCCACGAATTATACGCACTTTTACCTTTCCATCATTGCTAGCCTCTTCGGTACCATGCATTGCCCTTTCTCACCTTGAGAGTTGGTGCAAACTTCACTGGTGTATCCAAACCCCATGATACAGTATGCTCTATCACACATAAGCCTCCTTATATTTTCCTCAAAACAGCCACCATACCTACCTATCATGGCATTTCCATAGCCATTCCGAGATATATTGCCATGCAACTTCCATCATCATCATATACATGACTTGAGCATTCATTGTCATATTGCTTTGCATGATCGTAAGATAGCTAGCATGATGTTTTCATGGCTTGTCCATTTTTTGATGTCATTGGTACTCTAGATCATTGCACACCCAGTACACCGCCGGAAGCATTCATATAGAGTCATATCTTTGTTCTAATATCGAGTTGTAATATTGAGTTGTATGTAAATAGAAGTGTGATGATCACCATTATAGAGCATTGCCCCATAAAAAAAAAGAGGCCAAAGAAGCCTAAATAAAAAAAGGTGCCAAAAATCCCATCCAAAAAAAAGAATAAAAAAGAAAAGGGGCAATGTTACTATCCTTTTTCCACACTTGCGCTTCAGAGTAGCACCATGTTCTTCATATAGAGAGTCTCCTATATTGTCACTTTCATATACTAGTGAGAATTTTCATTATAGAACTTGGCTTGTATATTCCAACGATGGGCTTCCTCAAATGCCCTAGGTCTTCATGAGCAAGCAAGTTGGATGCACACCCACTTAGTTTCAGTTTGAGCTTTCATACACTTATAGCTCTTAGTGCATCCGTTGCATGGCAATCCCTACTCCTCGCATTGACATCAATTTATGGCATCTCCATAGCCCGTTGATTAGCCGCGTCAATGTGAGACTTTCTCCCTTTTTGTCTTCTCCACATAAACCTCCATCATCATATTCTATTTCACCTATAGTGCTATATCCATGGCTTGCGCTCATGTATTGCGTGAGGGTTGAAAAAGCTGAAGCGCGTTAAAAGGTATGAACCAATTGCTCGGCTTGTCATTGGGGTTGTGTATGATGAGAGCATTTTGTGTGACGAAAATGAAGCATGACCAAACTATATGATTTTGTAGGGAGAAGCTTGCTTTGGCCATGTTGTTTTGAAAAGACATGATTGCTTTATTGGTACGCTCGAAGTATTATCATTTTTATGTCAAACTAGCAAAGTGGCCCGCTCGATGCGCGGTCTAGAATTTTTTTGAGTTAAATTATTAGAATATTTTATTTGATTTGTCAAGAGTAAAACTGAAACCAATTTTGATGACATTTTCAAATAGACTTTTGCTAGCATAGTATTTCTTTGGTATGTTTTGGCTTTTATTGATATATAAATATGTGCGGTCCGTTCATCTTGTACTTGCTAATTATGCATGTCATATTAACTTTCGTTCTATGATCAGTTGCATTCTTAAATTACATTTGTGTTTTTTCTCACATTTTGATCATGTTGCTTTTTTTTCTGTAAACACAAAATTAATGCTTCTGATTGTTTTCGTGTAGACATAGGTTAATTTGCTAATATTATTCAAGATTGTCACATTTCATTTAGTGATTTTGTACAGTAATTATTTTATTTTATTTACATATTGTACATAAAAAATCGAACGGCAAACCACGGTGCGCGCGCACCTAAAATAGAAATAGCCAAGTATTTTTAAAACCTTTTGGCAACATACATTATCTAAATTTTTGGACAAAATGATTTATTCCGAATTACGAGTAAAGTATGACAGAATCAATGCTATATAAAAGCTACTATTCATGGTTTTTGTAGTTGTATTTTTTTTATTCAGAGTACGACACAACTCATTTCCTGAAAGTTTAAACATGATTATTATGCTAGATTGTTTTTGTCACAGAAAGTTATTATTTTTACTATTTCTTTTTACTGATCAGATGCGTTTGTAGACCCATGTTTGAGAAATCCACACAGCTATGCGTATCCACAAAAAAAATTGTTGGTAGGTATTTGCTTTTATACACGTACACTCAGCAGTACCAGGGTGGCTTATATTATCACGATATATATTTTGCTGTCACAGTGTCCACTCCACGCTACTGTATGTACATACACGTGGCTTAAATTATCATGTTACAAAACGCCATTTGTTTAAGGGCACTACTATGCGCCGGCGCACCGGCACAACTTTGGGCCGGTCCTACCAGCATCGTCTGATAAAATGAGGCTTAGCCGCACGATTATCTTTTCTTTTTTCAGCAGACTTATTCTTCTTTATATTATCAGGACCGACCGGTGGGATTTTTGCTATGCTACCCGCTCCTGACCGACGTCCGGCTCCTAGCAGCGCTCCCCGCTCCTAGCAGCACCGCTGGCCACTCCGGCCGCGGCGGCCACCAGCTCCCTGCGCCGTGGGCCACTCCGGCCACGGCGGCCACCCCGCGGGGCCTGCCAGCTCCTGACCGCTGGAGCTCATGGGCCGGCCGCGTTCCCGTAGATCTGGCTCTAGTGGTAGCCTGCGTGCGTCGTCGATGGCCTCCCCTGCGCCCTCTGGTCCGTCCATGGTGCCGGATTCGCAGCCGTCCCGCGGAGTCAATGCGCGAGATCCCGGTTCTCCGCCCCTGATCCTGCTGCGCGGTGAATGCTCCACCGCGGCTCTGCGGCTCTGCCCGGCGGATATGGCCGTGGATCCCCTCTCCTTTCCTCTTTCGGAGCGACCACGCCTTCAATCCATTGTCATCGCCCCGGCTGCTGGCGTTAACTCCCCCCCCCCCCACGCGGGGCCGGATGGGGGATGGACCGAGGTCTCATCCCGGAAAAGCATGCGCCCAGGCCCTGGCACGGTGGGCAATAGGCTGCGCTCGTCTTCGTTCCGGCAGGGGCGTCGTCGCGATTTCAATGCTGCTACTGGACGGGCTGCCTTCTTAAGCCAGTTCCGTGGCAAATGCTTTCGATGCCTGAGTAAGAAGCACCGTTGGAAGGATTGCCGCGACCCAATTTGTTGCATCATCTGTAGCCAGTCCGGTCACTTTGGCCGCGAGTGCCTGCAGAATCCTAGGCGCAACCCTGCCGCGGCCACTGCTAGTGTGCCGGCGAGGGATAGACTCTGCTTTGCCCCCGCGTCTCCACCAGCTACCACCGCGCTACCGCTCCTCGCCATGGAGGGCACCCACGTTGCCGACCCTACGCGCCACCCGCGGCACAGCTGAAAGGTGGTGATGTCCACCCCTGCGCTGGAACATGCCACCTTCGTCCTCAAGCGCCAGGCGGTGCTGCTCACGGCGGCGGATGTGCGCCGGCCATCTAGTGCCATGGCGGTCGGGCTGGAGCTCGAGGCGCGGCTGCGCATCCCGCCGCACCAGCTGCGGATCACCAGCCACGACCCTGAGGACTACCTCATCATCTTCGATCTGCCGATCCATCAAGACCAAGTCGTCAAGCTCGGCTCCCTGACAGTCGACGGCGCCAAGTTCTTCATCAAGCGTTGGCACGAGGATGACCACGCGGTGGTGCAAACCTTCAACTACCACGTCCGGGTGGTCATTGAGAAGATGCCGCAGCAGTTCTGGTCTGTCGAGGGGGCGGAGGAGGCCCTTGGCTGCCGCGTCGACCGCCTCGACAGCTGCACCTTCGAGAGGAGCCACTCCAAGAGCTTCGCCTGCTGGGTGTGGGTGTGGGATGTGGGGCTCATCCCGACCAAGCAGACTTTCTGGCGGATGGAACGAGGGGCGGGCCGCGTGGAGGAGATGCTCGGTTTCTCTCCGCCGGGCCGCGTCGTTGCCGCACCACCATCTATGAGCCGGCACGACGTCGTCATCCACGTAGACCGCATCGAAGATTGGTCGCCCTACGAGCTGCGGTTGCCACGCTCGGCACAGAGCGGCCTGCCTTCCTCGGACTCCGACGACGACGACAGGCCCATGCCGCGGATCATTCCGGTCACTTCCTAGAAGAAGGGAGTGGAAGACGGCCAGCACGACCCACAGCACCGCCGTCAGCTCGCCATGCTCGCTGATGTGGGCTGCCGCGGTGCGTCCCGTGGTGGTGGCCGCAAGGACGACGATGGAGAAGACAAGGGCGGCCGCAGATCATGGAAGGACACGCTCCTCGGCCGCAGCCGCGCCGGAAAGGAGAAGGTGGGGGAGCAGGAGATCTCCTCCAGGCGCCGTAGCCACTCACCGCCGGGGCAGCGCCGCTCGGAGAGCTCGCGCGGCCGTTGCAGCTCTGCCCGTTGTCAAGATGCGGCCACCGGGGATTGCTCTCCAGGCGCCGCGCCCCCTACCCCCGCTGGTTGCTGCTGCGACTGCCACGGCCCAAGACCCGATCGCCGACTTCTTCGCCGGCGCCAAGACCCAACTCCCGAAGCCACCACCCTTTGACTGCATGGCTGCTGAGCTGGAGGCTCACGTGTCGGCCACTGTCTCGACCCCGCTGGAGTTCAAAGACCAAGTCAATTGCGTCAACGAGGCGGATGCGGGCCTGCCAGACGCCTTCGGTCCAACCTTGGCCGGCCCAGCTGTTGCGGTGGGCCTCCTCAATCGCAAGGAGCCGGCCCACGCTGCAGCTGTGGAGGTGCAGCTCGGAGCCGTCATGCAACAAGTCTGTTGCCTCCAGCTGGGTGCAGAGGCCGAAGATTCAGACCTGCGTGCGGCCCCGCTGCGCCTCTTCCAAGCCACCAAGCCGCCACTGGAGCCGGACGCGTCGGTGCGACGCTCGTCGGCCCCGCCCAAGACCAGGGTGTAACACCATGGATGTAACATTCCATCTTTGTAACTCCAACTCTTGCCATTTTCGGCTATGTGTTATGATATTCCCTCCGTGGTTGGGTTTGGTCTTTCGTTTTGCATTCCGTTCATGTCATGCATTTCATATCATGTCATCATGTGCATCTCATTTGCATACGTGCTCGTCTCATGCATCCGGGCATTTTCCCCGTTGTCCGTTTTGCAATCCGACACTCCCACATGCACCGGCACACCTCTCTTGTCTCTTTTTCGTGAGCGGGTGTTAAACGTTCTCGGAATGGACCGAGGCTTGCCAAGTGGCCTTGGTACAACACCGGTAGACCACCTGTCAAGTTTCGTGCCATTTGGAGGTCGTTTGATACTCCAACGGTTAACCGGGTAACCGCGAAGGCCTCTTGTGTGTTGCAGCCCAACACCCCTTCAAAACAGCCCCAAAACCCATCTAAGTCAATTCCATGCTCCCCGTCGTCGGATCACGATCGTGTGGATGAAAACTACACCCCATTTGGAGTCTCCTAGCTCCCTCTACCTATAAATAGGTGCACCCCTCCGAAATTCCGGATCCCCAAACCCTAGCCCGCTCCCTCTCCGCGGCCGGACACGTCCGGCAGGGCCGGACACGTCCGCCCGCCGCTGCCCGGTGAACCGCGCGCCGCCACGTGGCGCACGGCCACCCGCGCCGCCGCCGGCCCGCCTGGCCCGTCGCCGGCCCCCGAGGCCCGCGCGCCGCCCCGCCTCCTCGCGCCGCCTGCTCGGCCCCACGCCGCCACGCCGGATCGCCGCGCTACCGCGCCGGATCCCCGCGCCGACCCCACCGGCCGCCGTCCCGTCCGCCGACTGCCGCCACGCCGGACCTCGCTGCCCCGGCGCTGCACCTCCGCGCCGACCGCCGCCTCCGCCCGTCGCCTCGGCCCCGCCACTGCCGGCCACCTCGCCTCCCTCCTCTACAACTCCGGCGGCTACTCCGGCCAACCTCGGTTCGCGCGCCCGGATCCAGATCTGGAATATTAGGGTTGACCCCGAAATCCTCCAAGTCTGCATTATTTTTAGCCATGTCCATCGCATCATAACTCTGCATCCGTAGCTCCGTTTCATGTGCATGATATATCAAAATGTTCATCAGGTTGTGCTCTTCATTTTGTTCCATTGGGCCATATTCATTTGAGGTCATCTAGAAGCCTGAATCTCTAATGCAAGAGTGCTATATGATGTTAATTTCTGATTCTTAACAGAATGTATGCATTTGTCTTTTTTGCTACTTTTATTGTGTGCATCTTTTGGGCATGAGCTCTACATGTGTTTTGTACTATGCCATGCCATCTTTACAGGGGTGTATGCCTTGTATTTTTTTGATCAATGTGGTAACTAGAACAAGCTTGCAAACTAGGCTTCGTGATGTTGCTGATTTCAGTCCCTGTTCTGCTGTTATTTTTATGCCATGTAAACTTGATGCTACCGAGAGATCCATGCATATTTTGAGATACTTCAGTAAGGATGTTTTGAACATATGGTTATGCTCTATACATTAATGCCCCTATTTGCAATTATGTAGTAGTCTAGCATGTAATTTTCTTGCTCTACTTTTGCTATAAAATGTTTCCTGGCAGATTGTTTACATGCTATTCAATTTTGCCAAGGTTGTTGTAGTTGATCCTTGCATGCTATGATCTTGTTCTTGCCATGTTTAGTTTCATAAACATGTATTCTTGCTGGTTCTATGCTTATATTGTCATGCAATGACTTGTGGTGAGTGAATCAAGCTCGCAAAGATGCCTCCATAATGCTGTTAACGCCATGCTCTGTTTCCTGAATCTGTTAACAAAACTTGCTATGTTCAGATGGGTGCAATCATATCTTCTGATCCTTTTTGTCTCATGGTCAGTAAGGGATTTTTGTTCTATGCTTTGAGTAGAATCATGTCATGCCTTGTTTTGCTATTATAAGTTCCTGTAGCATGTTGATTGCTTGCTCTGAACATTGCTACCTGATGCTGTTTATGCCATGTCCAAGCTGTTATCTTTTGCACATTTTCCATGGTTGTTTGAACCTGTTAATGTGTGAATCAGCCGTAGCTCAGTGTACATCTTTTGTCAAGCATCTCTTGTAGATTACTGTCATGCTTTGATGATATGTTGGGGTGTTGTAGCATAGTTTCTTGTTGCATGCTAAGTAGCATCGTGCTGTTAATCGCAGATTTGTGTCATTCTTGTTTTGCTTGCCATTTGCAAACCGTGCATCCGATTCCGGTGATCTTTATATCGATTTCAACTGAAATCATCTCATCTTTCCAGCAGCATACTTGGTTTTCCAAGTTGATGCCTTGTTCATCATTTTCCTTCTGGAGCACGCATAAGCATTGCATATCACATCTCGCATATCATGCCATGTATTGCATCATGTTGCTTGTGCATTGCACCGTGATTTATTGTGGTTTCATTGCTTGTGTTCTTGCTTTGGATAGAGCCAGGAGACGAGTACGTGCACGAGGAACCTGTTGAGTACGCTAACGAGGATCAAGCTTTTGACAACTCTGAGAACTTCGCAGGCAAGATGACCATACCCTCGATATCACTTCTATCTTTGCTTTGCTAGTTGCTCGCTCTATCGCTATGTTAGCTCTACCTACCACTTGTTTATCATGCCTCCCATATTGCCATGTCAAGCCTTTAACCATCCCTTTCCTAGCAAACCGTTGTTTGGCTATGTCACCGCTTTTGCTCAACCCCTCTTATAGCGTTGCTAGTTGCAGGTGAAGATGAAGATTGTTCCTTGTTGGAACATGGATATTCTGGGATATCACAATATCTCTTATTTAATTAATGCATCTATATACTTGGTAAAGGGTGGAAGGCTCGGCATTATGCCTGGTGTTTTGTTCCACACTTGCCACCCTAGTTTCCGTCATACCGGTGTTATGTTCCTTGATTTTGTGTTCCTTACGCGGTTGGGTGATTTATGGGACCCCCTTGACAGTTCGCTTTGAATAAAACTCCTCCAGCAAGGCCCAACCTTGGTTTTACCATTTGCCACCTACACCTTTTTCCCTTGGGTTTTCGCGAGCCCGAGGGTCATCTTTATTTTAGCCCCCCTGGGCCAGTGCTCCTTCGAGTGTTGGTCCGAACCGAGCAACCTGCGGGGCCACCACGGTGAAACTCGAGGCCTGGTTTTACTCGTAGCTTGACTTTTCCAGTGTGCCCTGAGAACGAGATACATGCGACTCCTATTGGGATTTGTCGGCACATCGGGTGGCTTTGCTGGTCTAGTTTTACCATTGTCGAAATGTCTTGCGAACTGGGATTCCGAGACTGATCGGGTCTTCCCGGGAGAAGGTATATCCTTCGTTGACCGTGAGAGCTTATGATGGGCTAAGTTGGGACACCCCTGCAGGGTATTATCTTTCGAAAGCCGTGCCCGCGATTATGAGGCAGATGGGAATTCGTTAATGTCCGGTTGTAGAGAACTTGACACTTGACTTCATTAAAATGCATCAACCGTGTGTGTAGCCGTGATGGTCTCTTCTCGGCGGAGTCCGGGAAGTGAACACAGTTTGGGTTATGTATGTACCTAAGTAGTTTCAGGATCACTTCTTGATCACTTCTAGCTTCTCGACCAATGCGTTGCTTCTCTTCTCGCTCTCACTTGCGTATGTTAGCCACCATATATGCTTAGTGCTTGTTGCAGCTCCACAATATTACCCCCTTTCCTACCTACAAGCTTAAATAGTCTTGATCTCGCGGGTGTGAGATTGCTGAGTCCCAGTGGCTCACAGATTCTACCAAAACAGATGCATGTACCGAGGATACTAGCGCAAGTGGCACAATTGAGCTCAAGTGGGAGTTTTACGAGGACCTTGGTCGTTACTATGTTTCATTTCTAGATGATCAGTAGTGGGCCCAGTTGGCACGATCGGGGATCTAGCATTTGGGGTTGTATTCTTTTCAGTTGAATTTGACCGTAGCCGGTCTATGAGTGTATTTTGAATGATGTATGATTTATTTATGTATTGTGTGAAGTGGCGATTGTAAGCGAACTCTCTTTATCCCATTCTTGTTCATTACATGGGATTGTGTGAAGATGACCCTTCTTGCGACAAAACCACCATGCGGTTATGCCTCTAAGTCGTGCTTCGACATGTGGGAGATATAGCCGCATCATGGGCATTACAAGTTGGTAATCAGAGCCATCCCCGACTTAGGAGCCCCTGCTTGATTGATTGCTGGCGTTGTTGAGTCTAGAACAAAAAAATGTTTTGAGTCTTAGGATTATATATATCGGAGGGTAGGATTATTTTTACTCCTCAGTCCCTTCGTCGCTCTGGTGAGGTCTCCTGATGTAGAAGTTTTGACTCTCCTCTCCTCAGATTTCACTAAAAAAATTTAGGGTCACGCGGGTATCTTGGAATCGTTCCGATGGTTTTGTGACGAGAACATTGTTCTTGGTGCCTCCTGACATTTAGGGGTTGTGGCAGTGTCCTGGGGAGTTGAGGTCCAAGGTGTTGTCGTCACAATTTTATCGTTGCAGTTCTGGAATACCTGAGTTTGGCCGACATCAAAAATCTCTTTTATGCAGTTGTTGGTGAGATAACCTCGACGTCACCCAGTACTGGGGAGTTCGGGAGTATTGCCATGACTCGTATAACGGATGCTCTTCAAAGGTTGAGGTACACGATTTCTGAAGGTTTCTTGGTTATGTGTTGACGGATGGATACAGCTGGATGTAGGGATTGTTAGTTTAGGTGAGATATATTGCTTCCCCTGTATCCCCAACACCTGATTGCATAACCAAAAAGTTTCGGGAGTTTATAGGTGGGATTCAAGTAGCTCTAGCATTTCTTCCCACAGATATTTGGATTGTGATTGGGCAATCCTTACCACTTATTTGTTCCATTCGTACCTTGCTTTTTATTTTCTTTCATCAATATCTCATTAAGTGGCTTCTCACCTTAATGGACATGATGTTTGCTTTCGAATTCATTCGTTCATCCTTGTTCGAATGTTTATTGTGAAGACTATATGTTGCAATTTCTATCCGTTGATTCAACTTGTCTATCTGTCTATCAAGATGCTAACGGATGTCACCCTCCTCAGGATGGCTCCACCAACGCGTCAGAATCCCGAACGCAATGATGGGAGTCAGGCGAACCCTCCACCTCCACCTCCGCCTCCGGAGGCATGGCAAACTTTGATGGCAACCACAAACGCCAACGCTCAGTTGTTGATTCAGCTGATGCAGAAGCGCAACCAAGGCCAAGGCAACCAAGCGAATCAAGGTCAAGGGCAGTTCAACCATCAGTCTCAGTTTCCTATCCTCAACCAGTTCCTTGCAAATCAGCCGAAGTCTTTCAGCTACTGTGCCGAGGCCATAGACGCCGATGATTGGCTCGTGGATATCGACAAGCATTTTGAATGCAGCAATGTCAGGCCCGAGGACTACGTCAAGTTCGCTTCTTTTCAGCTCAAGGACCAAGCTGCTGATTGGTTCCAGCAATACAAGGATTCAAGAGGAGGTCGAGTGATTACTTGGACTGATTTCTGTCGGGACTTTAAAGCTCACCACATTCCTACCAGTGTTGTTGAGAGTAAGCGTGAGGAGTTCCGCAATCTCAAGCAAGGCAACATGTTAGTGTACGAATACAACGAGCAGTTTCAGAAACTTGCTCGCTTCGCTAAACAAGACGTCCCTGATGAAAAGAGTATGATCTATCAATTCAGAGGTGGCCTTAGAGAGGATCTGCAGTTAGCTCTCGTTCTTGTTGAGCCTACTCAGTTTGATCAATTCTACAATATGGCCCTCAAGCAAGAAGGTGCTCAGCTTAAGTGTGAGGCTTCTAAGAAGATAATCAGGGATGCAGTTCAGTCTTCTTCTTCCTCACAAGTGGCAGCTAAGCAGCAGAAGTTCTACCTTCCTCCTCCTCCGTTTGGTCAGCCTTATCCGCAGAAGAACTCAGGTGCTCGTGGATCTTCCCACCCACCCAACCCAGGCTATCAGAACAAGTCAAATTCTCAAGCTCCTAACTCAAATGTTCCTTATCACCGTCCGCTCTCAGAGGTGACTTGCAACAAGTGCCAGTAGAAAGGTCACTACGCGAACAAGTGCTTCAACCAAAGGTGCCTTCCTCCTCCTCCTCCTGTGAGGTCTTCAAGCAATGCAGTGCTCAAGCATAATCCAAAGCATGCAAAGGTGAACATGATGAATGCAACTCAGGCAGAGGATTCTTTAGATGTGATCATGGGTAACCTTCCAGTTAAATCTATTCCTGCAAAAGTCTTATTTGATACTGGTGCATCGCATTGTTTCATGTCAAGACCATTTTTTGCCAAGCATGATTTCACTTCTTCTCATTTGGATAAACCCATGGCTGTCATTTCTCCGGGTAAACGGTTGAGCTCTAGTTTGGTGGTTCCAGATACCACAATCAAGATGGGCGACTATAGATTTCTGGCTAAACCAATTGTCCTTGGTGACTCGGATATTGATCTAATTCTCGGTATGGACTGGCTTTCTCAGCACAAAGCTCAACTTGATTGTGCTGCCAGGGAAATTCAATTGACACACTCTTCTGAGGATGTTATCATCTATGCCGCTCGTGACGAAACCATTCGGTTATTCTCTCTCAATGAGAAGGGCGAGTTGGATGCTATCTCTCAGATTCCAGTCGTTTGTGAGTACCAAGATGTCTTTTCAGAAGAGCTTCCGGGTATGCCTCCGCACCGGCCAGTCGAATTCGTTATCGATCTTGAGCCTGGCACTGAACCCGTGTGCAAGCGTCCTTACAAGCTTGGACCTGAAGAACTGAAGGAATTGAAGACACAGCTCGATGAACAAGAGCGTCTGGGTTTGATCAGACCGAGTTCATCTCCATGGGGTTGTGGAGTTCTTTTTGTCCAGAAGAAGGATGGCACGGACCGACTGTGCGTCGATTACCGTCCATTGAACAAGAAGACAATCAAGAACAAGTATCCACTTCCCAACATCAATGAGCTATTCAAGCAACTCAAAGGTGCTAAAGTATTCTCCAAGTTTGACCTTCGTATGGGTCAAATTCGCATTTGTGAACAAGATATTCCCAAGACAGCATTCAGAACAAGCTATGGTTCTTATGAATATACTGTCATGTCTTTCGGCCTTGTCAATGCTCCTCCAACATTCTCTCGAATGATGAACTTCATCTTCAACCCCTACACCAATGAATTCGTTCTGGTGTATCTCGACGATATTTTGGTCTTCTCCAAGAATAAGAAGGATCATGCCAAACATTTGCGATTGGTGCTCAACAAGCTCAGAGAGCATCAAGTCCATGCGAACTTTTCCAAATGTGAGTTTTGGCTTGATGAAGTTCTTTATCTTGGTCACATCATCTCCGCCAAGGGCATCGCTGTTAATCCCAAGAAGGTGTCTGCAATTGTGAATTGGGAACCTCCTCAGAATGTCAAGCAGCTCCGCAGTTTTCTTGGTCTTGCCAGCTATTGCCGAAGATTCATTGAGAATTTCTCTAAGATTGCAAAGCCTCTTTCCAACCTCCTCCAGAAGCATGTCAAGTATGTCTGGACGCCTGAGTGTGACGTTGCTTTCAACACCCTCAAAGAGAATCTAGTCACGGCTCCTGTCTTGACTCCTCCTGATGAATCCAAGCCACTCGAAGTTTTCTGTGATGCTTCTCTTCAAGGTCTCGGTGCTGTGTTAATGCAAGAGAAGAAAGGTGTGGCCTATACCTCTCGTCAGTTGAAGCCCAACGAAAAGAACTACCCCACTCACGATCTTGAGTTGGCGGCAGTTGTCCATGCATTGATAACATGGAGACATCTCTTGTTGGGAAGGAAAGTGGACATTTTCAGCGATCACAAGAGTCTCAAGTTTATCTTCACTCAACCCAACCTCAACCTCAGACAAAGTCGATGGGTCGAAATGATTCAAGAGTACAATCCAAGTATTGAATATACTCCTGGCAAGGCCAATGTGATTGCAGATGCTCTGAGCAGAAAGGCTTATTGCAACAGCTTAATTGTCAAGCCCTTCCAACCGGATATTTGTGAAGCTTTCCGCAAACTGAATCTTCAAGTTGTTCCTCAAGGCTTCCTTGCCAACCTCATAGTCTCTCCTACTTTGGAAGATCAAATTCGTGAGGCACAACTCCTTGATACCATGTTGAAGAAGGTGAAACGTGGTATCGACAAGGGCATTTCCAAATACAAGTGCTATCGCTTGGATGACAAAGATACTCTTTTCTTCGAGGATCGTATTGTGGTTCCTAAAGGTGAGCTGAGAAAAGTCATTATGAACGAGGCACACAATTCCCTTCTATCCATTCATCCTGGAAGTACGAAGATGTACCATGAGCTCAAGCAGCCGTATTGGTGGACTCGAATGAAGCAAGAAATTGCTCAATTCGTGAATGAATGTGATGTCTGCAGAAGGGTGAAAGCAGAACACCAACGACCAGCTGGTCACCTCCAACCTCTTGCTATTCCAAAATGGAAGTTTGATCATATCGAGATGGACTTCGTGAATGGATTTCGTAAGTCCAAGCATGGGAATGATGCTATTTTCGTTGAAATTGACAAGCTTACAAAAGTGGCTCATTTCCTTCCTATCAAAGAATCTATCACAGCAGCTTAGCTGGCAGAGCTATACACCTCCAGGATTGTCTCCTTGCACGGCATTCCACAATTGATCTCTTCAGACTGCGGAAGCATTTTCACCTCTAAGTTCTGGGACTCCTTTCAGAAGGCCATGGGCACCAACATTCGTTTCAGCACAACTTTCCATCCTCAAACAAGTGGCCAAGTCGAGCGAGTCAATCAAATCCTTGAAGACATGCTCAGGGCTTGTGTCATCTCTTTCGGCATGAAGTGGGAAGATTGTATTCCATATGCCGAGTTCTCCTACAACAACAGCTTCCAAGCGAGTTCGGGCAAGGCCCCATTCGAAATACTCTATGGCAGGAAGTGCCGTACTCCTCTCAATTGGTCCGAGACAGGTGAACGCCAACTTCTTGGGAATGACTTGATCACAGAAGCCGAAGAAATGTGCAAAGTCATTTGTGAGAATCTCAAAGCCGCGCAATCGCGCCAGAAGAGCTATTATGATAACAAGCACCGTGATGTGGCTTTTGAAATCGGAGACCATGTCTACCTCCGCGTCTCTCCAATGAAAGGCACTCGTTGCTTCAGTATCAAAGGGAAGCTTGCCCCTAGATACGTGGGTCCTTTCAAGATCATTGGCAAAAGAGGCGATCTCGCCTATCAACTTGAGCTTCCGTCCAACTTCGCGAACGTGCACGATGTGTTTCATGTGTCACAGCTTCGCAAGTGCTTCAAGACTCCTGAGCGCACTATCAACTTCGAAGAAATTGACCTCCAAGAAGATCTCTCTTATCATGAGCACCCCATTGCTATCCTTGAAGAAACTTAGCGCAAGACTCGCAACAAGTCAATCAAATTCCTGAAAGTGAAGTGGTCACACCATTCCGACTGAGAAGCCACCTGGGAGCGCGAGGATCACCTCCGTTCCGAATATCCGGAGTTCTTTCAGTCCTAGATCTCGGGACGAGATCCTCTTGTAGTGGTGGAGTGTTGTAACACCCCGGATGTAACTTTCCATCTTTGTAAATCCAACTCTTGCCATTTTCGGCTATGTGTTATGATATTCCCTCCGTGGTTGGGTTTTGTCTTTCTCTTTGCATTTCGTTCATGTTATGCATTTCATATCATGTCATCATGTGCATCTCATTTGCATACGTGTTCATCTCATGCATCCGGGCATTTTCCCCGTTGTCCGTTTTGCAATCCGACACTCCCACATGCACCGGCGCACCCCTCTTGTCTCTTTTTCGTGAGCGGGTGTTAAACGTTCTCGGAATGGACCGAGGCTTGCCAAGTGGCCTTGGTACAACACCGGTAGACCACCTGTCAAGTTTCGTGCCATTTGGAGGTCGTTTGATACTCCAATGGTTAACCGGGTAACCGCGAAGGCCTCTTGTGTGTTGCAGCCCAACACCCCTTCAAACCAGCCCCAAAACCCATCTAAGTCACTTCCATGCTCCCCGTCGTCCGATCACGATCGTGTGGGCAAAAACTACACCCCATTTGGAGTCTCCTAGCTCCCTCTACCTATAAATAGGTGCACCCCTCCGAAATTCCGGATCCCCAAACCCTAGCCCGCTCCCTCTCCGCCGCCGGACACGTCCGGGCAGGGCCGGACACGTCCGCCTGCCGCCGCCCGGCGAACCGCGCGCCGCCACGTGG